>NC_089583.1:32394043-32674043 GCF_019320115.1 Miscanthus floridulus
TGTCAATATATGCATATGAAAAATTTGAGCAATTTAAATTTTGAATTTCAAAAAAATGCAACTTCAGACAAGATTTTGGTTCCCCAAATGATTTCAACTGAAAAAGTGATAAATACCAAAGTTGAATAACTCATCAAGATCTACAACTTTTGTATTGGTCATTTCTTCATATGACAAAGTGGTAACGATATTGTTCACAAATGTGACACATCTCTCATAAGGTTTTATAAACTATATGAGACATGTGTAAGATTAGTGAACAATGTGTGCTAAGAATTTGTCAAATGAAGAAATGACCAAAATAAAAGTTGTAGATATTCATGAGTTGAACAAATTTGGTATTCATTGCGTTTTATGTTGAAATCAATTTGGGTCTCAAATTTTGGTTTGAACTTGTCGTTTTTCAAAATTTCAAATTTGAAAGGTTCAAATTTTGTCAAATGATAATATGACTAAAATAAAAGTTGTAGATATTAATGAGTTGAACAACTTTGGTATTCATCACTTTTTATGTTGAAATCATTTTGGATCTCAAATTTTGGTTCAAACTTGTTGTTTTTCAAAATTTCCAATTTGAAAGGTTCAAATTTTGTCAAATAACAAGATGACCAAAATAAAAGTTGTAGATATTAATGAGTTGAACAACTTTGATATTCATCACTTTTTATGTTGAAATCATTTTGGGTCTCAAATTTTGGTTCGAACTTGTCATTTTTTAAAATTTTAAATTTGAAAGGTTCAAATTTTGTCAAATGACAAGATGACCAAAATAAAAGTTGTAGATCTTGATGATTTGAACAACTTTTGTATTCATCACTTTTGCATATGAAATCATTTAGGGTTTAAAAATTTGGTTTGAACTTGTCAAATTTCAAATTTCAAATTTTAAAATGTGTAAAACATTGTCACATCCAAGTTTGATCAAACCTAAATGCTGAAGCATGATTTTAGAAATTTTTAGGAAAAAAAACTATTACATTTGGAGTTAGTATGAGGGAGAACAACTAGTTACAAAGTTTATCCACAGATTAAAAAGAGAAATCACACTGTTCTAGATATCCTTACATGATCGTAGTAAACAGTGCTATTTCTTTTTTTTTAATTTGTGGGTCAACTTTGTAACTAATTTTTCTTCCGCATACTAACTCCAAATCTGATGATTTTTTTTCTAAAATTTTATAAAATCATTCTCTATCAATTTATTTTGTTGGTTTTGTCAATATATACATATAAAAAGTTTGAGCAATTTAAATTTTAAATTTAAAAAAAATGCAACTTCAGACAAGATTTTGGTACCCCAAATGATTTCAGCTGAAATAGTGATAAATATCAAAGTTGAATAACTCATCAAGATCTACAACTTTTGTATTGGTCATTTCTTCATATGACAAAGTGGTAACGACATTGTTCACAAATGTGACACATCTCTCATAAAGTTTTATAAACTATATGAGACATGTGTAAGATTAGTAAACAATGTGTGCTAAGAATTTGTCAAATGAAGAAATGACCAAAATAAAAGTTGTAGATATTCATGAGTTGAACAGCTTTGGTATTCATCACTTTTTATGTTGAAATCAATTTGGGTCTCAAATTTTGGTTCGAACTTGTCGTTTTTTAAAATTTCAAATTTGAAAGGTTCAAATTTTGTCAAATGACAAATTGACTAAAATAAAAGTTGTAGATATTAATGAGTTGAACAACTTTGGTATTCATCGCTGTTTATGTTGATATCAATTTGGGTCTCAAATTTTGGTTCGAACTTGTCATTTTTTAAAATTTCAAATTTGAAAGCTTCAAATTTTGTCAAATGACAAGATGACCAAATTAAAAGTTATAGATCTTGACGAGTTGAACAACTTTTGTATTCATCACTTTTACATCTGAAATCATTTAGGGTTTTAAAATTTGGTTTGAACTTGTCAAATTTCAAATTTCAAATTTTAAAATATGTAAAACATTGTCACATCCAAGTTTGATCAAACTTAAATGCTAAAGCATGATTTTAGAAATTTTTAGGAAAAAAAACCATCACATCCAAGTTTTTTATGGATTTTTCATTTGAATTCATTTAATAACCGAAAATTAAAGATGAAAGTTCTCAAAAATTTAAAATAAAAACACCAGATATATTAATAGGCCTAAACCCTAAAATCGGCCCATTACTGTACTTGGCCCATAATTTGCTGGCCATTGATTCATGATCGAACGGCTACCATGCACCAAGGAAGTATAAAATAGGGTCACCTCAAACCCTAACCCTCATCCTCTCTCATTTCTTCCCGTCACCGGCCGCCGCCGCCAACCCTTTTCTTCTCTCCCGCTCTTCTTCGGCTGCAGCGCACGGCCAGGGCACTCCTCCACAAGCAGCGCGCCCCCATGCTCAGATCCTTCAGGAGCTCATGGCCTAGGCCTCCTTACTGGCGGTGGCACTCGTGCAAGCACGACCTCGCGCCCCTCCTCGAGCCTGTACAGTAAGGTCATGCTTGGTGAAGACTTGAGCCTGTACATTGATTGTTCCAGCTCTCACACACGTCATGTTCAGTTCTATCGTATAGACAGTACCTGTGATCTGTGAGTAGACTAGTAGTACATGTGATGACCTGCTAAGGATGCCGTATGATGACCTCTGGCTGAAAATGTACTAATCAATTAGTGCTATCTTATTTTGTAGGAGCCTGAATGCTTGACCAAAGTAGCTTGTAGTATGCACGCTGATTTTCTTTCTTTTTCCACCGGGCCTGTTGTTGAGCTTGCTGGAACAGCATAGTATCATTGTGAATTGAATTTAGCAGTTCTTGTTTCATGAGCATACGCTGATAGCTACTAGCCTGCATTTAGCATTTAATGATTATCTTTGAGAAAATGGACTGGTTTTGGTATATTAATATAATCTTTTGTTTCATGTACATATGCAGACGAAATTGAAATTGCAAAGAAAACTTAGAAAAAAAATAGGCTGAACCTTAACTCAAAGTTTATTGGATCTTCATGCTCACTATCGAAATCCTATACATTTCTGGTGGTTTCCCTGTTTGCTGCCTACAGGCTGGACCTTAGCCACTCATTTATTCCTATGATATATTCAGTACTATGCTTTCAGCATATAACATTTAGTGCTAATGGTCAACAACTATTGGTTGCTTTAACTTGTATACTCAACAGAAATTAGTCATTATTTGAGAAAAACTAGAAGATGTGTGATGACTGATTATTAGTAATAACATGCTGTTTGAGTTATACTTGTCAACACAGCAGCAAGAGTTTAATACTTAGTGATTAGGATCTATATGGATGATAATGTGAAATTTCATCTTCAGCAATCCTATGCTGATTGTTGAAATGATTGTTTTACTTTCCATTTCTCATTCTTAAGCTTAACTATAGAGGTAAACTGCACGCATCAAATATTAGAAATGTTGTCATATACCTTTCACTATGCTTAGTACATATTCCATTTTCTCATGGGACTCTATTCCCCTAGAAGCAGCACAATCGTCAAGTTTCAGTGAGTTACTACTGCGGATAGATGATTTAAGAGAGAAAGTTGTCACTAATAGAAGCATCTGGTATTCCCCTCGATGCCGCTGTACGCGCATTGCGCTCGCCTGAACCCTAGATCGAGGATGGGGACAAGGCAGGAGGCGTGGCTAGCTGCGCAGACTCTAGCCAGGCCAGGGGCGTGGCCGGCGCCGCCGCCTCCAGCTAGGGGTGCAGCCAGGCTCGCGCGGCTCACCCGGCTCCTCAAACCAAGGATAAGAAGAGAGGTAAATAGTTTTGGCATATTTCCTATTTAATTGTTGCACAAAGAGCATTCTTCTTCTTCTTTTTTAATACAGTTGTTTGTTGGTTCCCTATGTGCTACAGAGCCTGATAGTTGGAAGGATGGGTGTCAACAGATTTAGGGCTGTGGGATACATGATTCCATTCATGATGATGGTCACGCTAAAACTAATATGGTCAGTTCTGAATTGCTAACTGCTAAAACCAAGAAGAAGATGGAGGTATCCTTTAGTGTTTTTTTTTCAATAAGGAGAAGGTAGTTACCGCCCTATGGAACCAGGGTGAGTAGTGTTTTGTTATCTTTTCAAGTACCATCTTTAATTTCCGTTATATTTAACAAGTTCAGATTTCTGATAGTTCATCACCTTGTGCAGTGCTGGTACACTTCTACACTTCTGTGAGATGCTTCTATAACATCGACAAGCAAAGTTGGATGGTTTGGTCAGTTGATAGAAACAAAGGCAATTAATTCACTTCTACTACATGGAACAGGAAATAACCTTTCTGGAGAAGCAGTAGCAGGAAAGCATGTATTGTTTTCTTTATTGTTGGCATCTGG
Source organism: Miscanthus floridulus (assembly GCF_019320115.1). Taxonomy (NCBI): domain Eukaryota; kingdom Viridiplantae; phylum Streptophyta; class Magnoliopsida; order Poales; family Poaceae; genus Miscanthus; species Miscanthus floridulus. The sequence continues at coordinate 32,398,386 of NC_089583.1, forward strand.
CTGTCTGCCATGTATTATAGACAACAAAACATGAGAAAAGCTGTACCAGTCTCATCTCCAAAGGATTCGGCCCAACTTAGTAAGGAACATAGTATCTTTTTTGCTCATATAATTGTGTCATGTTGGCAAACACAATAGTATGTTTTTTGTCAACCTGTTATGCGCTTTTTAATTAGATGTCTTTCCAGGCGTGATCTTAGATACAAAGGCAAAGTTAACTTTGGACATAATGTGGTCCGTAGCAACTAGCAGCTGAAGCTACGGCTGCTGTACAAGGTGAAATCGATGAACTCGGGAAGAGAAGTGAAGAAGCTGAGGAAAAGCTGGCGAGGACACAAAAGGAGATGGAGGAGTAATAGAAGCTGACAGAGATAAACAACAAGGCAATGGAGGAGAACAATGCGTTGCTCAAGCATATCTTGGCCATCAACAATGCTTCTTCGACATGAGCGCTGCTCGTAGCTGCTGGTTCATTAAGCAAGGGGTTTGCTGGTGATTTTGTTTATGTAGTAACTTATGTTGCTGGTGGTTGGCAACTTTTTATTATTTCCTGTGATGTTAATGTGAACTAAGATGAAACTAGTAATTCAAATGTGATGTCTAGTGAGTTATGTGAACCGAGTTTAGAATTGTTGATTAAGTTGTTGGTCATTGGAATACTGGATCTGTTAATTTATGGAAGCTTTTGGTCATTCCAGTATTATTTGCATTCTGTAATGAAATCAGCATGTGCACTTGTGATGAATTATCTGACCTTTCTGTGACGATTTGGTAATTGATTCTGTGACGAATTTCTATTTACTTCAGTGATGAAAATAAGAACCTATCACAGCAAGCCTTGTGGCCCAATAAAAAGTGGACACGTGGACCATCCACATCACTGGCCACGTCAGCTGCCACGTGGTCGGACACGTCATCTGCAATGTGGACGCGCCACGTGGACAAGACACGTCAGCTGCCAGCGTGGCAGACGTCGTCTGGCCGCCTAACAGACGGCAAGTCATGACGAAAAAAGGGCTATATCAATGACGAAAATATATCGTCGTAGAAAGAATACACTTCTATGATGACGGCCATTTCGTCATAGAACAAATGCACATCTATGATGAAAATAGATGTTTCATCACGGTAGGTAAAATATGACGCACATTCAATGACGAATACCATATCGTCACAAATTCGTCATAAAATAATATATGTGACGATTTTGGAGTCTTCAGTGATGAAAGAAGAGCATCATTGATGTACACATCCCTAGTAGTGGGAGAGGCTTGCCGGAAGGCACATCGGAGACCCACTTGCACATGGGAAAGGCCCGAGGCTATCCACGGAGTTACCTGATTGGGAGCTTGGCCCTTGCAAGGGGCTCCAACGAGGACTAGGGGGAAGCTTGCGCGCTTCTCAATATCTCGGTAAAAATACCGGAGTCATCGATGAGAGTTTGCATATCTCTACATTAATCTTTAGCTTCCGTATTTACATTGATTGTATTACTCCTTTTGCGGTAGAGATAGCCACACACTAGCAAAACCGTAGTTGCACATTTAGATAGTTTATCTTTTGCATAGGTCTTGCTAGGAGTAGAAAAAGATGCCATAGTTTAGAGTTAGATTTTTAAGTTGCCTAATTCATCCCCCCCTCTTAGGCGTCACGGTCCCCCTCAATTGGTATTAGAGCCGGTTGGCTCAATTTGGACCTTTGGCTTAACCGCCGTTGAGCCAACGCTATTTAGAGTGGTTGGGATGGATATCTCTAGGCCTCCACACTTTGACGGCACTAACTTCTCCTATTATAAAGCTAGAATGGCTTGCTACCTTGAGGTGATTGATTTAGGAGTTTGGAGAGTCACTCATGATAGGATGAAACCCATTAAGAATCTCGATAAACCCACGAAGAGTGAAGAAAAGGAAATTCATTTCAATGCTAGAGCTAAAAATTGCTTGTTTGAATCATTTAGTATGGATGTGTTTAATCAAGTGTTCACTTTCAATACGGCACATGAAATTTAGTTAAAACTCTAAGAGCTCCATGACGACACAAGTAATGTCCATGAGCAAAAACATTGTCTAGCTAAGCAAAATTATGATTCCTTTACAATGAATGATGATGAGCTTGTTCGTGATATGTATTCTCGTTTGAATCTAATTATCAATGAGCTCCATTCAATATGATTAACAAAGCTAGATGATGTGGACATCGTGAGGAAGATCATCTCCGTGCTACCACAAAAGAAATATGCAAGCATCATCCCCATCCTTCACAACATGGAGGACTTGAGCACCATTACCCTGGGCATAGTCATTGGCAAGATAGTGGCATTTAAAATGTCATGTAAGATGGGTCAAGAAAAAGCCTCTTCATCGAGCAAAGGCAAAGCTCTCGCATGTAGCGAGAAAAAGAAGATGAAGGGCAAACAAGTTGAGACAAGCTCAAGCTCAAGCTCCTTAAGTGATGATGAAAAAGAAGATGATGATGATGATGAAGATTCAAGTGATGATGATCAATCTTCCTCCTCCACCTCTGACATTGATGAAGAATCAATCAAACTAATCAACAAGGTGGAGAAGATGATCCAAAGGCTCAATGTCAAGGGTGTGCCCATCCAAATCCAAGATCTCATTTTTACCAATTAAAGAAATGAGCAAAGAAAGAGAAGATGCTATGGATGCGGCGAGTTGGGGCACTTTGTGAAAGTTTGTCCAAACAAGCCCACACCCAAGACAAAGAAGAAGGCATGCAAGAATCAAGCCCTCACATCAATAAGATCATGGGATGATTCTTTAAGTGAAGAAGAACACTATCATAAGAGGTAAGGGCGCAAGCACTCATCATCAAGCTCTTCTCGTATGTGCCTTATGGCATGAGATAACATAAGCTCATCCTCTAGTGAGAGTGATAGTGATGATGAAATACCTTCTTATGAAGAAATTGTGCAACAAAATCTTAATTATGCTAAAGTTTGCACTAGTCAACAAAAGAAGCTCGAAAAGTTAAAAGAAAAGCTGGATAGTTCACAAGAAGCATACAAAACTTTGCTTGAACAATATGAGAACTTTGCTAAACTCAATGTTGAACTATCTACTAAAATTGAGCAACTTAAGGCTAGTGCAACAACAAATGCATGCACAGTCAATGATGAGCAACTTGTAAAGAAAAATGAAAGATTAAAAGAAAAGTTAGCTAGCTCACAAGATGCTTATAAAAGTTTGCTTGCTAAAATAGAAACCATGTGCAAACATTATGAGCTAACTAATAAAGTTGTTAATCTTGAAGCCTCTAGTACAATCCCCACCAAGGCATCTAAAAAGAAAAGTTCTATCTTAAACATGTCTAAAAAGAATGCCTCTACTTCTTGCAATGATTTATGTTTAGACTTATCTTTGTGCAACCAAGTTTGCGTTGAGAAAGTTGTTGTAGATACATGCACACAAGAGGTGGCAAAGGAGAATGAGCAACTCAAGCAAGAAGTAGCTCGCCTCACCAAGGATTTGACTCAAGTGAAAGGCAAGGCGAAGCAAGCCCAACTTCATCAAGATAACACCATTAAGGGAGTGAAGAAGCTTGATGAAGGACAAATCGTGGTTTGCTACGTGTGCCACAAGGAAGGTCACAAGTCCTATGAGTGCAGGGTGAAGAATAGGGGAGGAGCAAAGAAGAAAGAGAAGAAGCAAATAAGCAAGCTCTCCAACACCTACACCAACAAGGTGGACAAGAAGGCCTCCACGCCATACTTGTTAAAGAAGAAGAAAAATGACAAGGTGGTGGCCATCAAAGTGAACAAGCAAGCCAACAATGGGGTCAAACGCTTTTGGGTGCCAAAGGAAATCATTTCCAACATGAAGAGCACCAAGAAGGTTTGGATCCCAAAAGGGAAGTGAGAAGTCTGATGGACAGCGGGGAATTTGGAGACTTGACAAAGTATGGATGCATTTCATGGGGTGCATCATGATGGACAAAATCATTGCCAAGTGGGTTAGTGAATATTATGGATCCAAATTCCCCTTCACATGTTAGGTAACTAGATGTTATTGCTTTTAATTGGTACTTCCTTTAAGTAGTATTTCTTACAAATTGGTATCTTTAAGCATCTAGTTATTTTACATGCCTAGGTTTGCATTTGCATGCTTATATCTTTTGTTATGCATACACTAGGTATATCTTATGGTAGGCTTGCTCGGTTTCATGCTTAACCCTTGGAGCAAACCTACATGGTTTAAGATTGTTTAGGAGCACGACACATAGCTTGTCCTTTGATTGTTCATCTAATATGTACCAAAGTCCAAATTGTAGATAATTTCTCCTGAATATCACCTTCAAAAATGATTCTCACATTCATGAGATGTCATCTTTCAAGTGGTATTATTGATTCTAAAATCAATGTGCATGACTTCTACAAGTATTTCATACTTGTGTGCATAAATTTAGGGGGAGGTTACTCTACAAGTTGGATGCTTTGAGACTAACACCTTTTCAAGCTTATCATGTATGTAGTAGTCTCATTGCAAGGAAAATGGAGTCCCCGGAGTTAAGCATCATACTTCAAATATCCACCACCTATTGCAAGTGGTAGAAATCAAATTGGTTTCCACATGTGGTATTTCTAAACCAATATCATCATGTTGATTTTATTTTGATATTTATATGCTTTCTCCATTCATTATATAGATTAAATTCCCTTGAGCAATAATTTTCTAAATATGCATATGCCTCGCTTTCTACCATATGTATGCATATATTTAGGGGGAGCTTAATCTATATAATGTGAGAATCAAATTTTATGACCTATTCCACTCTATACATAAAGGTTCACAAAGTTTGACCCTCCCTTGTGCTACTAATGTCTTTCTTTTCGGTGTTTGATTCCAAAGGGGGAGAATTTAAAGGATCAAAAGCAAGCCTTAATAATTTACAAGTGGTAATGGTTCGAGAAAGGGAGGATAGTGGATTATGGATTGCCTATGTAATGGAGAGAATTTGTAGGAAGCAAGGCTTAAATCCATAATGCCACATGGGGACATTGTGCAAGGGCAAGATAAGTTTTTATGTAGTATCATTTAGTCTTACAAGTAGTATCTTTTAACATCATATAAACTTGCCCCTTGCATTGCATCCTAGCAAGTAGGTAGTTTTCAAAGTTTAAAATGTTATTATTTGCTTGCTTTGGTCATATTGTCATCAATCACCAAAAAAGGGGAGATTGTAAGGAAAATGGACCCTTGGCCTATTTACTTTGGATTTTGGTGTTTGATGATCAACACAACCAATTTGGACTAATAAATTTGCAAGTGATTGTTTTGTAGTTCAATAGGATGCAAGACGTGACTTGGACAAAGGCGACGTGATGATCCGATGATCAACACCTCAAGTAAGACCTTAGGAGCACAAGAGAACGCCCAAGATATCAAGCAAAGTCCAAGCATGAAGATAGGAACCAAGCCGCACGCAAGATCGCGAAGAAACGAGCTCACAGCAGCGACCGGATGCTGGACCGGACGCTTACGAAAAGCGACCGGACGCTCTGATGAGAGGCTCAGCAACAGCAACAACGACCGGACGCTGGACCAGACGTTGGCGACAAACCAACCAGACGCAGGACAACAACGTCTGATCGAGTACAGAGAGGTTCCAGAGCAGCGAACTTGCGCGGCTCCAACGGTCAGGACGACCGGACGTGTCCGATCAGGACGACTCCAGCGTCCGGTCAGTAGCAGAAAAGCGGGATTTCATCCCCAACGGCTACTTTCTCAGTGGGGCTTATAAATACAACCCCCAACCGACCATTTGAGGTGTGTGGAGCTGAGGAAACATATCAAGGATGTTGATACACCATTTTAGTGATCTCCACTTGCATAGGCTTAGTGTTTCATTAGGTGATTAGCGTAGGTGCTTTGTGAAGTGCTTAGGTTGATTAGACCACCGCTTATGCGCTTGCTCTAGGTTTTGTCCTAGTGTTTAGTGAAGTTTGCATACCTCTTACCACTCGGTGCTTGCGCACACCGTTGTTGTACATCGGAGGGGCTTGTAGTCTTGCGAGATCATATCAACCGTGTTTGTGGTGTGGCCGCCACCGTGTACCGGATGGAACAAAGCCTGTGGCATTTCGGCCAGAAGCTTGATAGTGAAGACGGCGGGGAGCATCCGGGAGAGGCTTGCCGGAAGGTACGTCGGAGACCCACTTGCGCATGGGGAAGGCCTAAGGCTATCCACGGAGTTACCTGACCGGGAGCTTGGCCCTTGCGAGGGATTACTTGCGAGGGGCTCCAACGAGGACTAGGGGAAAGCTTGCGCGCTTCTCGATACCTCAGTAAAAATACCGGAGTCGTCGATGGGAGTTTGCATATCTCTACCTTGATCTTTATCTTTCGTATTTACATTGATTGTATTACTCCTTTTACGGTAGAGATAGCAACACACTAGCAAAACCGTAGTTGCACATTTAGATAGTTTATCTTTTGCATAGATTTTGCTAGGAGTAGAAAAAGAGGCCATAGTTTAGAGTTAGATTTTTAAGTTGCCTAATTCACCCCTCCCCCCTCTTAGGCGTCACGGTCCCCTTCACATTGTTCGACGCATGTTGTCATAACTCGTACGAATATGGGTTGTTGTTCTAACTCATATGATGATAGGTCGTGAGTCTGCGTCAGATGCAAGACACGGAGGGGCATGAGGGCATTTTAGGAACTAAAAAAAAGACGGACAGAAGAACCATTTTGCTCTTTTATATTTAGTGTACTGGTATACTATTTTTTAACTTAACTTGTGGTGGTCAGTGAGCTGCGACTGCTCTGCAATTAAATCTATGCAATTGTGTTCATCATTTCTATGGGTGCTATCAGTTCTATGGGGAATAGATGCAAGCCATTCGAATGACAAATAAAACGTGGACTACGCTATTTCATTTCTTTCTCCCTGATGATGATTTCATCTTCCTGATGAATGACAGCAGGTAGATAATATTTCTACCGTGTGGACACTTCTGAAGCTCAAAATGCTGGGTGACCACTAACAAAATGGAGAAGAGGGCGATTATCATACTATGCTTTGGATTCACATAAATAAACCTAACTTCCTGTTTTTGCTATGATGTGGAAGGAGTTACTGTTAGCTTCGGGCCTGTTAGCTTGAAGGAGTCTCTGTTACTTGTTGTCATCCTTTTTGGTGCACCTTGATCTTATGATCATGTTGATGGGCAGCAGGAAGTGTAACCAGAGCTAAGGCATAAATTTTTTCCAATTTAATCATTGCATGATGAACTGCCACGTTATCTCAAAAATATGTTCAATAAAATAGATTCTAACTGAAACTCCTCACTTCAGTCATGCTTTTAATTAAACTCCTCACTTTAAACTGCAACACTGTACACTGTTTAACATCTGATGCGGTACTCACGAACTCAAATTTTTACAGAGTCATAATGGACCCAAAAGTTAGTATGATGTCAACTGTCTTTCACATCCTCTTGGTTGATATAATCATGTGTTTTTATGATGTTAGTTTTGAGTGATCTGCAAGTGTAGCTGCACAAATACTGAGTCTTTATTCTTTTGTTATCATTGATGGTCTAAAACTGCATGCTGGCTTTCATTCAACTAAGTGTGTGTAAATCTGATTCGCCTGTACGTACGTCAGTGGTTTGACTAATGTTGGCTGAGACTAATAACAACGGCACTGATGTTGGTGGCCACAACAGTCAGACTCTTGACGGTGCAAACAGATTAACATGCTAGGTAGGTTGCCTTAAAGTAAATCAGTTTAGCAATTTATGAACTAGTCATGCCTTATTGCAGTTTGCAGCATATTAATTAGAAATACTACTTGTTTCACTATCTTTTTATATCTTCGCTTTTGTGAATTTAATAGTAGTCAAGGAATGGATGTAGAGTTTCTTTATTGTTTGGTTGAACAACAAAATGTTTCCTTTTTTTCAAAATTTAAATTGCAATGACATTGATTCTATTATTCATGATGAACATGTGGATATCATATTTATATATGATATATGTAATGATAGATCTAGTTTAATCAATCTTGACACCAAGTGTTGTCTCCATTTGGTGAAACCAATTGTTCTACCTCTTATTAGATTTTAATCTAGCCTTGTGATATTTTATATGATTTTAGCTGCTATATGAATGAGTATAAAAATAAATTTAAGGAACTATATACTTCAATTTCTCTGTCATCTACCAGATTTGATGGTACATTACTAGCAGAGAAATTTATTTTTATGGCTATATAGGCTAATTTTTTTGACGGTTAAAATGCATTTTCCTGTATTCGTTGTTTGACAAGGATATAATTCTAGTCTTGACGTCCGGCAATGTCCTTGTCGACAAAAGAACCTATAAGGAAATCGGTGTACCAACAAACAATTTTTCTATCCCTTTCGCTTTTAATTCTGTCGGAATTTTCTGGTTGGTATAATGATAGGGAAATGACTTTTCCAATTTTCCTGTTGGGTTTTCAAATTTTCATGCCGGTTTCACACTGACAGGAGAAGTCTAGTTTACAGTAGTGTACCAAGAAACACATCAAGGAAATAGTACAAGAAACCTTGAGGAAAATATATTCCTTTGGGAACCGACATCCAATTACCATCCTAGACGGTATTTGTCTACCAGTTTACTAGCAAAATATATTATCCTAATGGTTTCCCCCCAACATGAATAGTATTCATAGAAAATCCATCTAGTTAAACTATCTTTCTGGATTGCACTTAACTCTATGGCCACTAAGACATATATGCTTTGTTCATGTAACGACGGCGCGATTGCGAGTGAGTCGTACAGACGCGACGACGGCGCGATGCGCAAGCGGATGGAGGGCAGGCTGTGCAGGCGCGCGCTGGAAACAGCCGTCGACGAAATCCTATCATGTCGGACATCCGGGCGCCAGCACATCCCAATATAAATATATACATATATCTATATGCGCGCGTGTGTGTGCCTATGCTGGAATGAAATTGGGTTATCTAATGGCACTCATTCATGGCTATGCATTTGTTGTTCTTAAAATTGGTTGTTGCTATGATTTCACTGTCATGAAATAGTCATTTGTGATTCCAAGAAAATAACGCATTGCTGTGGGTCTACATTGATATTTTGTGGTCATTTAATTTCAAACACCCATTAATAGTGTGTGTTTGTGGATGTGTGAATAATATTTTGTGGCAGTTATCACCTCCAAGAATAGTTTTCCTGTGAGTTTGTCACCCCCACATAATGTTTTCCTGTGAGTTAAAACACCGCCACGAATTGTTTTCCTGTGAGCAGCACACCTCCATGCATGAAATATTTTCATGAGAGTATCTCAACGCCACGAGCTATTTTCGTGTGAGTTTCTCACTCTGATGAACTATTCTGAAAACCTGACGATATGCCTAATGTTTCATGTTGGTGACCGCCATAAAATATGTTCGTGACAGCTGACTGCCATGCAAGTTTTGATTTACCCTGGTGTTCGACTCATGAGGGTTATTGCATGAGAGTGGCCCATCATGAAACAATTTTGTGAGGGGATGAACAATTTTGTGACATTTGTTCATCCCTCACGAAATCTGCATTTTTTGGTAGTGAGGAAATCCCAACATAAGGTTACCCATCAACATAGTTGATGTGCACATGCTTATTGGTCCCTACAATTTCTATACAAAATTAGGGCTCCTTGTATACTTTTGCATCTTCTAATGTCATCTTAGAATTGGTGAATTAACAATTCTAGTGATATCTCAATCGTCCATGGACAAACTCCTCTCATTTTATCTAACTTTACTCTTTTCTATCTAATTTATTTTCAATCTCTGATACTGTTTGTATATTATTTGATCCTTCAGACCCTATGGACTGACAATAGTTAGGCATTTGAATCTGGTTATTACTAGTGGTTGTTTATTGATCTGTGAAAATGTATCAGTTAAATGGGAGGACACAGTACTATATTCCTATTCTTCCTCACTTTTTCTGTAGATATATGCTTATGCTGGTTGTCGAGGTTCTGCACAACATGGCAATTTTTCTCTTCAGTCTGCAGCAATATGGAAGGGCGATGCTTAGTGTTTAGTCACAAACCATGCATGTAATTGGCAACACTCCATGGTATATTAGTATTGGAATATTTAGCCACCAATTGCAAAATCAAACCTTTCTCTACCTCTCTCATTTGGAAAAAAGAATTCAAGAAATTAGTTGCTTTTTAAAAAAAAGGGTCTTTCCATGGTTTTATTTACCAGATTACAGTATTTTTTTCTTTGAAGAAACCATCATCCATTATTTGTGCCCCTTTACCAAGAAAATCTCCTTTGTGAGGGTCAGTGAGTCATGAATATATTATTTCACCCGCACAACATGAAATGCTAAAAGTAGATGTTATTGACTAAATTAATATCGCGCGATAAGTGGTGACCAATGAGAATATGATTTTCCACATAGAGGAAATGTTATTGCATGCATATAGTTTCAATAGTTTGTCCCAAATTACTAGTTACCACTTACCACAATTAGAAGTTTGTAGAATTTATTTTTTTCTAATTGCTAACACCATACTTAACCATACACACGAGAATCTCCATTCTCCTAAGCAAACCCTTACTGCTTCTTGTACTCTTTCAAATTCTTTGAGGTCTCTTAATTGATGCCTCCATTGTACTTGCTTCAAACATATCTACTGAGGCAAGTTGGAGATTTCGCATACAGGTGAAATATAGAACATGTCATGTGGACAGCATGAGTACTTTTCATATGCAGATGTTCGAGATTGCTAGCCAAACAAAAATCCTGTATGCATTGGACAGCTCTTAGGCATCAGCATATTCTCAGAATACATATACGGTTAAACTTGTCGAAGAAAGAATTTACCAATTGACCTAGTTGATGTGCACATTCTTAGCAGTCCTTGCAATTGTGCAATACAAAATTGGGTTGTCCTTTACTTTTGCAACTTTTGAAGGGTTAAAGAGAATCGGTTGACCAGTTCATGTAGTGAGGCTGCAATGTGATCCCCATTGTTCCTCCTCCTGTGAGTTGCTCATGCTGATTTATTAAGGTACTGCACCATGCTTTGCTCTTCCTTCAACAAGTGCATCGAGAAGCAATGAGAGGAAGCAATCTAATTTTACGTACAAAGGTTGTACACAACCAATCTACGATAACTGCCATTCATGCTACTTAGATATGCCTCACCTGTCCTCCACTGGGCATCGAATGAGGAATACAGTGGAGACTGATTGAGCCGGTCAAGTATTGGTTGACAATATACTTTGTCACCAGTTCGAACTTATACTTTTTGTACATATATCCTCCCCCAATCCAACTTTTTTATCGCAAAGGATTTTCATTTGGTTTGGATTTACAACCATCCAACAGTTGTTCCCCCCAAACCTCCTGCACAATGTTAAACATACAATGGGAGACCATTAACTGAAATGATGTCCCTGGTAACCAAGAAACTATGTTTGTCCACATAGAAGAAATGTGATTATTACATAGAGTTCATAGCTTATTTCCAATTACTAGTACAATGATCAGAAGTAATATGGATTTTATAGTTCCATATTATTCACATCACAGCTAAGCCAACCAACAAAAGTCCCCATGTTTAAAACAGATCCTTGCTGCTGGTGATACTCTTTCAAATTCCTTGAGCATTCTTGATGCATCTAAAGCAGAATTCCTATTTCCTTTGAACTTTTCCACTGTGGCCATTTGTAGATTTCTTGCATAGAGTAGAACATGTTTGATAAAGTGCATGTCATTTGGAGAGCATGAGATACTTTTCATATGTAGACGTTCCAGATTTTTCACCAAACTACAATTCGGCAATGTGCTGAGAAAGTTTTCAGCAAATGCATCCACTTCCCTATTGATTTCATGTCGAGAATTGTCCTGTATGCAAAAAGTTTTTAATGGACAACAGATCAATATATTTTGATGAACTTTACATACAATATCACTGAGTGGTGATAAGATAGTATGAACACTCAACAAGATATTAGCATACCGTAATTTCAAGAACGTGAAGGAAGGGAGCTTGATGAAGCAGAGAAATAGTTGATAGCACAGTTGAAGCTTCATAAAAATGTGTATGAAGTTTCAAAAACCTTAGATTCTCAAATATGCATGAAAGAGCTAGCTGTACAGTAAGTCCATTGACCTGCAGAGAATAAATAGTTTTTTTTAGTTTGTAACACATATGCTGCACATTATCAAAGACTATGTGGTATCAGATTCTAAAGCAACAATATATGAGATATAAATATCACAGTTACACGCAAAAGAAAATCTGAGACGTAATAGATTGGTATGGCGCAGCTCGATCAGTTGTTCTTGGATTAATTCTTCTGTGGACATCATGGAAGAAACATGTGTAGCTCAATATACACACAAACTTATAAAAGAGGGACCAACATCTTGAATTGCTTGCAATTAATAAATAACTACTGGCAATCATGTCCACAGAATATGAGCTAAAGATTAACAATTAATATTACGATTGTTTTTTACCTTTACTGATTTCTATGCCTTCTGAAAAAATGGTCGTTTCATAATAATATGTATTTAGATCGTCGATTGTGGCACCCTATAATAGTTGGGAGGAAATTGTGCACAGCTTATAATTGCAACCATGCTGTAATAACCAACACCAATAATAAAATATGAGAGAACTAATTAATCTTGTGTACCAACGACGAAGCTGTTGTAGGAAATTTTAGTTAGCACACAGGTTTGGTCTATATCACCTATAATATGAAATATTATAGAACATATATATAGTACTGGTGCTCATAGGATTGGAATGATTGAGTTCAACAATAATCTTATACCTTTTACAATGGTGTGTCATCTCATATGTACAATGGTCATAACAATCAAGGATGTAGCAATAGTTGAGGCATGTTTTCATATGGTTTGGCGAGATTAGTGGGTTATGCCAATTACTTCTAATCTGCACAATTACATATTATTTAGTGTGACCTGGATATAGCTGAGGGTATTTTTTGTGCAATTTGGACATTTTCTCAAGAGTGAAACAAAATTGGCCACAAACACCTGACTAACAAATAATTTCCAGGAACACTATAGCATATGAAAATATGAATATACCAACACCGTTAACCATTTCATAATATGATATACTACTAAATTCAGGGATTACCAGTTAATTTCTACTGATTAGCTAGTTTGATTGTAGTTTGGAAGGTTGAAATGGTAGATATATATATATGGCTGCGCAAATTTAAACTTCAAACTTGGGTCATTAGGTTATGAATAACTTTGAGACATAAAAAAAGTACATATTAGAAAATGAACATGTGTCTTCTATATTTGATTAGAGTTCAACAGAATGTATTCAGGTTTTTTAAAAAATTATATACTCACTCTGTCCTTTGTATATGTATTAAAAATTGTATCTAAGAATTTAGGTGACAGAAGTACAATTTTCCATTATATAGGTGCTCAAATTCAGTAGGTATATGTCTTGTTACTTGACATTTATCATGGAATGTCCGTTAATCCAAGGATGACACACATCTGTACAGTGGGAATTAAATTGATTAGGAAACAATATAAGGGTATATGTGTTTTTTGTACTGTCAATATTTCTTAATATTTTTAGGCTACCCTATATTCCCAGATGGAGAGAGTATCATATATAATAGTTATGGGTTTATTTCTAATAGACTACAAGAGTGCTGGATATTAAAGGGAAGCAATAACAATTTTTTGGTAAAGAAAGTTTTTATTACTTTTTGAAGAGCAATACATCGAGTTGATACAAAGCTTTGAAAAAAACTACTTCCGACCTCTGCTTTTCAAGCACACAACCACGAAAGAGCAATAACATTATATAGGGTGCACAACTAATATTGACTAAAATTATACCTATTGGTATCATGCATTTCAAGGAACCTGCCGTTGGAAACAAAAATATGACCGGCTGATTGGTACTACTACATTAGAGCGGCACTTCTTCCAACACGTTACATCTTTCTGGATGTAAAATCCATGTGTCCTTAGAATTGCTGTTACTATGTTTTTATCATTTTCATGAATATCATGGGCTTACAAGGGAATTGTCCACCACAAATATAGGGATAGGCAAAGCCCCATGTTTATTTTTTCTGGATTATGTCAAAATATGAAGGCATACACGCATGTAAAGTCATATGAAACTTATGTTCAATTGAACTTGCATTTACGTGGACAAGCTCTCATCTCATATCCAATTATTTAAGTCATATTCTTTCACAAGCAGTGCCATGACTAATCATGTCAGTACGCTTAACAGACCTTGTACGATTTTTAAAAAAAAAAAAACAAACCAGCCTCCACCGGTGACCCAGTCCACTAAACTGCCTACACAAAAAGCAAAATTAACTTTGGACATTAGAAGTTCAGTTTTGCCTAGGTCTAAGTCAGATTTGGAGGGGGGGAACCCCTAGATCTTCCTAGAATGCATACATTCCATGTCATAACAACGGATCCCAACTCGCAAGCTACAGCGAAAGCATAGAAGAAGCAAATAAGGCATAATTCATTATGGAACTTTGTCATGACCTACAGTTGTTCTAAAATGCATACTGAATGGATTAAAATGGATACTGAAAGAATGCAAACATGTATATACATACACAGACACTACAACAAAAAAAGATTTTAGAAGACAACCTCTCCGATTAATAGAGATGGACACATCTAGGGACCGATTTTTTGTTTTTTTTTTTTTTTTTGAAAATTATTGTCAGAGGCGATCAAGAAATTATTTATTAGAGGTATTGGTTTGTCCATTTCTAAAAATAAAAACACCCGACTATAAAATCTTCTACTCCTGATATATGCTCGCACCTGAAACGTAGCACAGTCAAAGTTGCCGATCTCAAGCTCCCTGACGCTAGAAAGGGCAGTGACCATGCTCCCGTAGTCCCTCGGCTCCTGGGCGTTCAGCGTGATGTTGGCGTAGTCTAGCTTGGGCAGGTTCCCCAGCTCCCAGGAGCCAGCGCCGGCCATCGTCAGGCGCAGCTCCAGCCACCGGAGGTTGGGCGCCTGAATGATCCACGCGCCTGGGATGGCCCCGCCGGTGGCGCCATGCTCGAAGCCGATGTTAGCCAGGCGGAGCTTCTCCAGCGTGGGCGTGGCTGCCGAGATCATGGCCTCCAGCCGCTCCCACCCCTTCTCTCCGGAGAACAGGACGTAGTCGAGGTCCAGCGCGGTCAGGCCGCGGAACCCGGCGAAGGCGGGTGGCGGTGGCGGCAGCACGCAAGTGACCAGCTTGAGGTCGGCCAGCGCCCCGGGGTTGCAGGCGAAGAGCGACGGGAGCGCGGTCATGTTCAGCGCCAGGGACAGCGACCGCGGGCTCTTGCCTGCAACGGTGCGCACCCAGCCATCGGCGCGGTCGAACAGGCTCAGCGGGATACCGCGGATGCTGACGCCGCGGACAGGGGCCGCGCACCGCTCCAGGAATCCCGCCGCGGACTCCCAGTCGCGGACGCGGTCGTCAAGGTCGATCTCGAGGTCGGGGACGGACTCCCAGCGGCTGCTCCACGCCTGCGACAGCACCGACGTGCGGACCACGTCGCCGGCCGGGAGGCCAGCGAGGAGCTTGTAGAGGACGTCGGACGGGAGGTCGTCAAGCTGGCGCACGGCCGGCGCTGGCAGCGGCTGAGCGTGTGAGTCGCCAGTGGGCAGCATCTTGGCTTGGGTTTGGCTGGAGAGTGTGTGAATTCTCGCTCGCCGTAGCCGATTGGGGAACGAATGGGGGGAGCACTTGAGAGGCACCTCGATCGGCTGATATGATGACCTAAAGCTTCCGATTTTACCAAGCTAGCAACAATTAAAAGCGATAGAGTAGTGCCAAATTTTCCAGCAAAACTCACAACGGCAACTGTCAGTTACCCCGCGACTAGCTGTTTTATTTGAATTCTTCTAGTTGGAGTATGGCTGTAGCCTGTACGAGAGTTTGCTGGCACTTTTTCTCCGGCACCGCGCCGCGCTTTATTTGTAGATGGAAACATGGACTTGGAGCACTACGCTCTGGCCGCCCAAGTGACGACTGGGTGTGAAATATGCCCCAAGTAGAAGAAGGTGTTATCCTGATTTGCTGTAGCAGTAGTACTGGGGCCAGAGCTTCTCAAATGCCAAGTTACCAACCGTGTCCATAATTTTCAAAAAAAAAAAAAGGTGTCCATTATAGCTGAGTATTTCTTTTTTAATAAAAATGAAAAATATTTACTTTATTCTAAATTATAAAATGTTTTAGCTTTTATTTCTAGATACATTGTTTTTGCTATATATCTAGACATAATGTGTATCTATGTGCATAGCAAAAGCTACGTACCCGAAAAGCAAAAGCTATAATCCTCGTCAGATGTTCTGTGGTATATTTTAGGTTGTTTCAATAGTATCTATGTGATGTCATGTGTATTTTTTATTCTGCTCTTTTTTATGTGATGTTTAATTTGTATTACTTATTTACTTCTGATTATTGTTTACTTTAATATTTCATTTTTTCTTTCATACTTCCATTTTATCTACTATTACTTGAGTTTTTCCTTTGTCCACTTTTTTTTATTTGTTTTCCCGTTACTAATCGGTTTTTTTCCATGTTTCATGAAATATCCTGTGGTACATTTTAGTATAGAATATTATTCTTGTGATGGTTGGATACCTTTTTTATTGGACTTTAAATGGTCTTATGTATTTATTAATAATACTATTTCACAACTATCACAAACATCTATTAGATGCAGTGTTGGAGAGTGATATCTGCGAAGCAACAAGTCCTGTGTTCGAATCCGGCCACAACACTAGTTTGATTTATTTCTCTTTTATTTATATGCATTGACCTGTAGCGGCCGAACTATGGTGCCACGTGGTCAGCTCTTGATGGCCATCTACGAGCCATGAGAAGATGCGCCACATAGTTCCGCAGGATTGCGGCACAACAAGGAGTTGACCTAGGGAGATCTCCTCAACGAAGACACAGTGCCGGCAATTGCTCATGGAGCCTTCTAGCGGTAGGTGTACTTTAGAGCCGAACAAGCTGGTGCGAGGGAAGGGTGATGCGGGGGATTTCCCAATCTTCTCGTCGTAGGATCGAAGGGAGGGGATAACTTGATCCGTGCAACCTGACGATGGCACCAACAGCTACTCTAGCAGCCACCTGTGACAAATGATTTCGCCCAACCACACACAATGGATCGATGTCTACCTGAAACACACAAAGGTAGATACAAGCTCTTGCAAATCACAAGTATACACAAGAACAAGTGCAAGAGAGGCTTCTCTATTTTTCTAAGTCAAAATTCATGGTTAGGGTTTCAAGGAGGAGTAGGGGTGCTATTTATACTAGGAACATCCCTCCTAGTTGGGCTAAATGGGTTGATTTTTGGCCTAGTTCGACAGCAACAGAGTTCTAGACTAGTGTTCACTAAAGCAGGGATAACTCAGCCTACAGAGCTCCAAACGAAGTAGACTTCACCATCTTTCCATCCATGTATAACACTTGGGTTGGAACCATCGAGATCGGTATAGAATTCACCATGAATTTGGAAGTCAAAATCTAGACAGCAACTGCCATCTTCAACTTGCTTTCTTTGGAAGCTGAGTGGCCTATCCATCCATGGAGTATTCTTCAAACTT
This sequence comes from Miscanthus floridulus, assembly GCF_019320115.1. Classification (NCBI taxonomy): domain Eukaryota; kingdom Viridiplantae; phylum Streptophyta; class Magnoliopsida; order Poales; family Poaceae; genus Miscanthus; species Miscanthus floridulus. The sequence continues at coordinate 32,416,019 of NC_089583.1, forward strand.
GAGTACAAGCATTGCACCTCTATTAGGTAGTAAATCATTCTTAGTAGATGCATGCTCATAATCAACAAGGAGTGAATTCACCTTATGTGTTAGTCGCTACGCTGTCACCCGAGTCATTGGAGCCTTGTAGACATTGTTGGCTTGTTCATCACATGGTTGTGTACTATCATGGTGGATGTTGCCATTTTCAAGCACACAAACTAGAGTGTACAACTCCTTGTCATAAACAGGATAGTTCAATTGAGCTCTGCCTAGTTTCTCACTAAAGTATGCTATGAGTTTTCCTTCTTCTATTAAGATACCGCCTATGCCTATCCCACTAGCATCACATTCAATCTCAAAAGATTTATTAAAATCAGGCAATGCAAGCAAAGGGGCACAAGTTAAATATTTCTTTAGCTCTTGAAAAGCATTTCCTTGTGACTCACCCCATACAAATTCAACTTCTTTCTTTGTTAGCTCATTCAATGGGGCTACAATGGTGCTGACATTTTTCACAAAGCATCGGTAGAAACCAGCAAGGCCATGTAAACTTCTCACTTGGCTCACATTGACAGGAGTTGGCCAATTCTTGATGGCCTCAACCTTAGATTCATCCACCTCTATAGGCTGTCCAGAAACAACAAAACCCAAAAACACAACCTTGTTGGTGCAAAAGGTGCACTTCTCTAGGTTAGCATACAATTTTTTAGTTCTAAGCACCTCTAACACCATTTTGATGTGCTCAACATTCTCCTCCATGGTGTGGTTGTATATCAAGATGTCATCAAAATAAACCACCACAAATTTTCCAATGAAAGTGTAACACCCCTAGTGTTACAGACCTAGTTAGTACTGAGGTTAAGGCCTAATAAACCCTAGCGTATGCATTTTCTAGGATTTTAAAATAAATTCTCACATGAAATGGTAAGGTGAACCTCGTGTGACTTACTTTTGTGAATAAAAGAATCAAATAAGTGTTGCTAATCAATTTTTCTTTGGTACTTAAAAGCTTTTAAATAATCTTGGGAACAAAAGTTGTTTAGGGTTTGTTTTGGAAAAATATGAAGAAAGTGCTTAAAATGCCTGATAGCAATTCTAGCCAATAAATAGTGTCTTGTCCTATTTGATTAAGCATGAAAAACAATTTTTATAAACAAAAATAAAATATAACTTGTATTTAGTACTTACATAAAATTTGAAGTACAAGTTTAGTAGATGAAAATGCAATTTTTATTTTGGTGAATAGATGTTGTTCAATAGTACTTTTGATAGCTCGAGAATTGAATGTGAAATTCAATTTCAGCTTCTAGAACTAAAATGACATGTCTAAAAACCTAATGACGATGTCGTTTTGACATTTAAATGTTGATTAAATTTCTTAAACACTAGATCCATGTTTTTTGTACTATTGGTTGCACCATAACGAGTACCTTGACATGGTGTAGTTCATGGACTAGTTTGGTTTTGCATTGGCGTTGCAAAAATTGCCCAAACTTTGTTTAAACGAGCTGTAGACCATGTTGTTAGCGCTCTGTTCACGAAACGTCGTTCAACGTGATGAACTCATGTTGGCATCCTTTTATCTCCCTCTCTGGTTGCTCTCTGGTCATGACAATTGCTTTGCTAAGTCGTTAGTATCGGCTTAGGGTTAGTGGAATTGGTTGAACCCTGGTCGTGATGATCAGCAGCCTTTGCATCACTTTAAAATTCATGGGCAACATGTTTTCGGTCGCTCGGCCTAGAGTGCGCGGTCACTACGTTCTGGTGCTCATCATGGACACGCTTGGCCAAGCCACGTGCGTGCATGGCCACGCGCTAGTGGGCTAGGGCTACCCTTGGCTCGGCCGTGGCCTGGCCGTCTCTAGCCGTAGCGCTCGTTGTTGGCCGCAGGCTGCCTACATGGCCAGCCACTGGCCCTGCACCCTCGGCCGCTACCGCCCTGTCGTGCGGCTGCCCCATCCATCACTGCACTATTGCTGCCGCTGTCCTCCCTGCCTCATGCTGTGACATTGCTGCTATCATATTCGCCACCACACGCATGGCCTTGCCCCCGCTGCCGATGATGTTGCCTCGCCATTTATGGCACTGCGGCCGCACATGCCGTGTCTGGCCATGGACATGCACGTTTTGTCCATAACTGCTGCATGTGTGATGCATTGATGGTTCTGCCCATGTTCCACCAAGGCAAGGACAAGTCGAGCTCTGACCTACCCCCTCCCTTCTCTGCCATCTCGACCGGCGGACCCCGCTCACCAATTCAGCTTAGAGAGGTCACCTCGACTCGATTCATCACGTCTCATGCTCCGCCATTAAGTCGCCTATTCACCCATCCCCACCCTGCCATGAATCACGCCCGACCAACCTCCAATTTGGGTGTTTCCTCGCCACCAGGCCGATAAGGCCATGATCGGCAAGTGCCAATGGCAGCCCTCCAGCCAACCATCTAGAGCCAATCGACTACACTACTAGCTTAGCCTAGAACTCCTCTTCCTTCTGTGCCCCTTAGCCTTACCGCTACGACCACCCCGTGGCCGCTGACACGACCGTGTCCACCGTGGTACGCCGCCGCTCCGTTCGATCGCACGTGGCCAGCCCTGCTCAAGTAGTCTTCGACCAAACCATCACATCGGCTAGGTCTGTGGTTAGCCCTGATGCTTCTCCGCTACCTCTATGGCTCTGTTAGCACCATAGCTCTCTAGAACGGTCGCACCGCCATCATGGACGACCGCGCACTGTAGCCGACCGCTCTAGTGCATCCTGCTGCATCTCACTGCCGCTTAGTATAGGCGCTAGGGCCGTAGGTGGAGGTCGGCCCATCAGCTGAGCCTACGCGAGCCTCTGGTGGCCGGCGTAACCACCCCGTGCCACCGCCCGCCGCGCCGCTGTGCACAAAGTCATCGAGGCATGCGTGAGGAAATTTGAGTAAAGTCAGGGGGTTAAATGAATTCGTTAGAGAGACATAGGAATAGTGTTGTGTGTTTAGGTGTAATTTGGGATAAACTCAAGGTCTCTTTTGCAAAAGCGCCATCGCACGCGGGCTTCCCCCGCCGTGGGCCATCTCACGCATGGGCCACGTCTGCGTGGGCCGCGCGTAAATAGGCCGCGCGGCTGAAATCATTTTTATTTTTCTTAGAAATTAGTTAATGCTTTTCTAATTTAATTTCTGAGCTAAACTTGTAGACTTAATATAAAATTGTATCGGTGTCCAAAAATTATGAAACTAATTTTATTAGGTTCCTAAAATCATGATCTACCTGTTAATATATCTTGTTCACATAGTTTCATAGTATTTTTAGGAGTTATCTAATTGAATTGAGATGCTCAGTATTGTTAAGATATAAACTTGTTGGAATTTTTGTAATAAATTGTTAATAGTGTTGGCTCTAAAAATTGCACAGTAAATTCTTAATATTATTAGGTGCTCACTGTAATTTTTGTAGCACCATAATAAGTGGCTTGCTAAGATAGCTAAGGAGCCCTAGTTTGAATATATATATATTAAATCAATGAAATAAAGAAACACCTTGAAAGTCTAAAGCTAAAACACTTGTTGGGAAATAATGCCATATTTGACAACATGGATACGTGGCCTAGTATGTTAGTCATTAGAGCTAGCTCGTTGGTGTGAGAAGCGTAAACATATTTTAAGAGTTGCGGTTGCCATTGATTAATTACGTCTCTACGTTGCATGCACGTATATCATAATAGGAATAATGATGGATCGTGGAGTTGACCAGAGAAGCAGAAAAGATGGTGCCTTGATGATCGTGCCACCATGATGGAGTGCTAACTTTTGGTTATATCTTACCCAGGCAAGCCCCGGTGCATAACCCCTATTATTTTGCACTTCATTTTATGCTTGTGCATTAAGTTTTAAGGAGTTGAATGAAACCCACTTGCATATATATATCCTTATCCTATGAGTCTTATTAGTATGGTAGGATCATGTAGCTGCTATGCTATAGGATCTCGGTAGAAGTCGAGTGATTACCTGTCACTCATGAGAGAAAGAAAAGATATTATTGTTGTTATTATCATATTACTATCACATGGAATATATATTGATGACAATTGGAGACCGGGCAGGATTGTACATTGGATTTGGACTTGGTTAGGCAACTGAGTGAGGCTTCGGTTGCATTTGTCCCGCCTGAGTCTATTGATGACCGTCCGTTGCTATGGATGGTAGTCAGGTCACAGACTTATTATCCTGAGCACATACTTGCTTATGGGAGCAGGAAGACTTGTTACTCTCTTATCATGGGTTCTGGCTCTTTCTGAACTGGCTTTTAGGGGTAGGTACTAGGTGGAGGTCTAAGCACCATATTGAGATAGGGTCTCAGGTGTTGGGGGCTTGGAGTCCAAGTTTGGATGGGGACCTAGACCCCATGATAGGAGTAGAACATGTTGGTCTTGTGTGTGCCTAGAGCACAAGCGAGGCGTGTGTTCCGAGGTACCCAGCTATGATACATTGATTCATGAATTGCCATTTCTTTTGAGATGATATCGACTTGGCTATGGTCTAGCACCGTAGTAAGAATTGGAATATGAAAGATGGTAAAATGGTTCTGATTGCTTGCCACATGCTTGAAAGTAGCTTAGGTGCTTACTTAGAAGGATTAGCTAATTAACTAAAAATAACTGCCAAAAACTTTGAACATAAGGATGCACCATTAGTAATGCTTCATGCAAATGCAATAAACCAGTAAGCCAAATAAGCATTGCATATCATTGGAGTCTTTTATTTTCCTTCTGTTGGGTAAGTCTTGCTGAGCACAATTGAGTACTCAGGGTTTTATTCCCAAAGTTGTAGGTGACAAGTGGATACTAGAGCTAACTCTTGTATGTGGAAACCTTCTAGTGGGCTCAGTGAGGATTCCTTTCACGCTATGATCATAGTGTTTATTTATAATTATGGCAGAACCGACCAATATATGAGAGCACAAGTACAATGGCAACCATCAAAGCGATTGCACTGTCATACTTGAGCTCATATAAACCTAGTAGTCCATTGAGTATCATGAAGGATCTCGAATAATCCAACACACAACTAAGATCGTACATGATTCGACATACAAGCCACATATTACATAAGTTCACCATAGTTCAACATACATTGGAGTACGAAAAGAGTTATGACATTACCAAGTTCAAATACAATAGCGAAAGCAAATATAGTTTTAAAACTAACATTTCACACCCATGTTCAAATACATGCTAGTTCATGATCCATTCCAACAAAAGCATGGGAGATCAGATAACTTAGAAGAGCCTTGCCCATAGCCTTACTCCTCGTCCACGATGGGAGAGAAGCAATTCTTACAATACCCATGATATACCATGCCATCTACAACAAGTGGGAAATAAACCCTGAGTACAAGAAGGTACTCAGCTAGACTTACCCGTCATAAACCAAAAAATGAAGTGACTCCATGGATTATGCAAGGCTTTATAAGTGGAGCTGGCTTGACAATATTTTTGCATAAAAGCCACTAGTTGAGCTATACCTTTTATAATTTGATTCCAAGTTAATTATAGCTATTCATCTCTGGATTAGCATCTAACATATGCCAAACATGTGATGTATGATTACGTAGCATAACAATAATAGCCATAGCCGGTGTAACAATCCTATGTTCATCATAACCATCAAATTCCATATTTCAATTACTATGATGCTAGAGCTAGTTGAGTTTCTCACTATCCAGGAGAGACGGTGATTCGAATCAGTTGCAACCAGCTAGGCAGTTATTCCTAACATAAATCCAGACATACCTACGCCAAGGTAGTCTTAGGTCACCTTTGATACAACTAAGGTACACATTTTGTGGGTTCGATCAGCGTCGCACCCTCAAGGACACTATCGGATGCCAGGTCAATCTGGACTCTAACCTACCCTTGGCCTCACATCAGCTCCCCGCACATCCTTACTACCTCTAGTGTGGGCACTCTAATAGAATGAGGCCTGCCTAGAGTTAAGCTACTCGGCTTTGAGGTCGGAACGAGTTATCCGGATAGCTAAGTGAGAGGCATGCGTTCAATCTTAGCAGAAGTGCTAGCAATGGTACAGTCCTTAATTGACATAGACAGGATCAACATAGCCAACCCAACACCATTGCATATGAAATCCTAGCTGGTCTCCACTTAGAATACATCCCATGGATATTTTATAAAACATAGGAGGCTTAGAATGCAATGAGGCTTGCCTTTCAGGAAAGAGGTGGGCATGTGGTCAGGGCACTCTGGTTGTTCTTCTAGAGCCTACTCCTCATTTTTAGGAGCTACCTGCTATGGTGCCTCCTAATTCTCCTCCTCTTTGGCCTCAAACTCCAAGAGGGTGATTCTTTTGGGCGATCCTATATGCATGAGCATGAAATAAGATATCATAGATGCATAGATAATGACATGGATGATATGATATGATGAAATGCATAATTATAAGTGTTCTTAACATCAAGGCATTAGGGTGATATCAAGATTAACTTTCTTTTACTGAGTAGGTGCATATCTTCTCTCTAGTAATTAAACAAACACCTATTTAAAATATTTTTTGGACTACAAGATAGCAGCCACTTGTTTTGACCATAGCTGGAGTTTGACCCATCCAAACAATATGATAGTGGACTTTCCAGAAAGCATATAAAATTATCTACAACTTTGTTACTGACAAGTTTCATAGAAAAGACCATTATCGTCATGAAGTTGTCACCACAATAGGAACTACACATGCAGCCATCTAGTTGAATTATAAAGCAATAATTAAGTAGCTGTCTATAACCAATTAACTTTAAGCACAACTACTAATATCAACAGATCATATGCATCACAAGCACCATAGAAAACATTATGGTTAAGCCCAAATAATTTATTTATACCTCTTTATTAATTTCCTTATATAATAGGGTGATTTAAAGGATAAATATTTCTAGTGCATAGTAAATTCTGAGAAAAATATAGTAGCTTACAAATGACTCTAGTAGTCTAGTGTACAAATTTCATGCCATTTTGCTAAGTATAGCCACCTCTACAAAAATGACAAGTTGCATAGTTTTATTTTATCAAAAACAGTCTAGCCTAGTGAAAAGTGTCAAACAATGATTTTTATATTTTTCTTACTTTCATCCTAGCATAATAATAATGTGTAAAAAATTATGATCATAAGTTATGTATATTTATCCCTATTAATTTCACCAGAAGCTAGCAATTAATTAAGGTTCAATAGTAAAACCATATTTCAAGTATGCCTACTATAGGTATTGTATTTTTTTCTAGCTAGAGCATGTCAACATAAGACCAACAAAGTTGGAATCACATTTTTAGCACTTCCCTAGCTCAAGTTATGCATTTTACAAGATAGAAACTATTTTAAAAGCACTTAAATAGCTTAATTTAATTCTCCTAGAAAATTGCCAAAACAGTAGGTTTCATATTTTTATCAAATAGTATACTTCATGATGAATCAAACAAAATTTGGATCACCCCATTTCGAGACTCCTAGCTCTAGATATGGTTTTTGCAAGTTTGCTACAAAATCTAGAAAAAATGAATAAAGAAAATCAAATTCAACTCGGGGTCTGCTGCTAGGTACACCTGGTCTATGCACCCAGAGGCGCTGACAATGGGGCCCATAGGTCAACTGTCCCCACTTGACAGCGAGACAGAGCAGGGCGCGGTGGTGGACCGGCAACAACTCACCGACAGCGAGGTCATCGGCGATGAAGTCTTTACCATCGTGTTCCCCATCCCCGTGCGCATCTACTAGCGCCCTTAGTTAGCTCGGCGGATCACCGGAGCTACCTCGTTGGCGACCATGGCAGCTCGGCGAAGGTTCTTAGTGACAAACTCTTCATCTTCGGTGACGACACGGCCAGGCGAGCGAGGCTATCGCATTAGGTCTTAGCGGAGCTCTAGGGCTAGGTCTGAGCTATAGCGAAGCGGCGGTGAGCTCTGGCCACGTGCATGGCAGCATAGCGGCACAAGCATGGTGATAGTGAGGCCACCATTCCGATGAGATGGGAGTTAGTGATGGGTCTCCATCATGGGACAAGCTACTAGGGTTCATGGTTTCGCTGAAACATGCGCAAGAGGTGGATGACGGGGTCTAGTTGGTGCCGACCGTAGCGAGCTTGAGCTCACGGCCATGGCGAACACGCATGGTGTAGTCACGCATTCCCTCATGGTTGTGGTGGTAGGGGTTAAACAAGGTTGTGGCATTAGCATCTAGATCCTACAACAATGATGGACTAGGGTAGAGGATGGTAGGAGGAGTAGTGGTGGTGGCTAGCCACGAGTGAGCTAGAAGCTCGGTAGTGCACTATGGCCATGGCGGTGACGGCGACGTGCAATGTGGCCTCACCTAGGCACGAACGACTACAATGGTGGGTTAGGGAGGTGGAGTAGGTCATGGTGAAACTACGTGTGAGACTAATCAAATGGTGGAGTGGCATGGGCGGTGGGCGAGAATAGCGACAATGCGGCGGCGATGGCGATGGCAGCGTGGCTCGGCTGCGAGAGAGAGCGAGAGCGAGTGCGGCATGGCGCCCTCTTCTACCCGCTCTAGCCTGACGTGCGGGGCTAGTGCTAGCGTATGAATGCTAAGTGGCAGCTATAGCCTATGCGCGGTCGGCCACGACGGCGCGCGTGGCGCCTGGTTCAGGCCGGCATTAGCCGACTAAAACACGATCTGTGTGCCTCTAGATCTCCTAAACTATGGTGACTTTGTGAAAACTTCATTAATATAAATTAAAGAGCTATATGAGATCTACAACCTTGCTTAAAGGAGTTTTGTCCAATTCGCCATGGTTTTCAAACTATAAGGCTCCAAAGTAGGCTATATTGAAACTAAAACCAGCTTTTGACTTGGAAAAATTTTCAAGTCTTGAAAATAGCATTTAGTTGATTCTTGTGGGCCCTATTTAACTAAGCTAGGCACTAATTCAGCTCATTACCCTTAAACCAAGTTTGTTCTACATGACATGAACTACAACTTTTATTAAGGCCCCACAGATATGCAAGCTCTCTAAGCTACTGTTCAACTTTGGTCAAACTAGCATTATGAAAAATGAAGTTTTGAGTACACTAGGACTTAGAAGCAAAATTGGCCCATGTCATGAATACAAACATTATTCCATTTTCCATCCTAGATGTGTCTAAGGTGTTTTTGTGACCTTACAGCCATCTCTTGCATTGGTCACACATGATCACATGCATATGCATGTGTATAAACAACATCACATGTGATAAAGATAAGGTGAATGAAATGAAACTCATATGCTCATGTTCATGAATGCTTGGATAATGCTTGTGCTCATGAAATGCAATGCTTAACACTATGGTGTTATAGCCCCTCCCCCTTATAGGAATCTCGCCCTGAGATTTGAATGACCTACCATTTTTCATAAAAGGCGGGATAAACCTCTTGTAGATAATCCTCTCATTCCCATGTAGCATCTTGTTCACTATGGTTATTCCACACCACTTTGTAAAACTTGTATTGGTTTCTCCTCATAAGTCAAATCTGATTGGAGTTTAATATTGGTGGGTTCAATAGTTTCATCAGGTACGCAAAGACATTTTCTCAGCTGAGAAACATGGAAGATATTAAAAATGGCTCACATTTTTGGCGGTAACTAGAGCTTGTAGGCCACTCTTCCACTTTTCTCAAGGATCTTGTATGGGCCTACATATCTAGGTGTAATCTTCCTCTTCACTCCAAATCGCTGCACACCTCTCATGGGTGAAACTTTTAAGTACACATAATCTCCCACTTCAAAGGTTAGTGTCCTTCTTCGTTTAATAGCATAACTCTTGCCTAGACTGAGCGGCTTCAATATGTCATTGGATAATACGCACTTGCTCTTCAACTTCTTTGACAAAATCAATGCCATAGTATCTCCTCTCTCTAGGCTCAACCCAATTCAAAGGAGTTCTACATTTTTTACTGTACAAGGCCTTAAAAGGATCCATCCTGATACTCTCTTGATAACTGTTGTTGTAGGAAAACTCAGCTAAAGGTAGCCATTTTTTCCATGAACCCATGGAAGAGATCATACATCCTCTCAACGTATCTTTGAATATTTGATTTACTTGCTTAGTCTGTCAAGAGGTCTGAGGGTGATATGCTGAGCTTCTAATTAGTTTAGTTCCCAAAGTCTCATGCAAGTGTTCCCAAAAGCAAGCTATAAACTATGGCCCTCAATCTGAGATTATGGACCTTGGTATCCCATATAACCTCACAATTTTAGAAATGTACAGCTCGGCGTACTTCCTAGTGTGATACTTTGTGCTAACTAGTACAAAATGTGCTGATTTGGGGAGGCGATCCACAATGACCCATATAGAATCGTGACCTTGTTGTGTGTGTGGGAGGCCTGTAATAAAGTCCATACTTATTTTCTCCCATTTCCATCCTAGGATGGACAACAGTTGTAGCGGTCTAGTAGGTTTTAGATGATTTGCCTTAACCCTGCTACAGGTATCACACCTCGCAGCGTAGGCTGCGATTTCTTTCATCTTTGTCCACCAAAATGGGTTTTCAAGTCTTGATACATTTTAGTACTACCAGGATGGATAGATAACTTGGAAGAGTGACCTTCTTCTAGGATTTGATTTCTAAGTTCATGATCCTTTGGTACTACTAGTCGATCCTTAAACCACAATATCCCCCTTTCATCTATCTTGAAGTGCTTGATGTCTTGATTCTGCATTCTTTGCTTGAGATAGAAGATCCATTTATCTATTTTCTAGCCTTCTATAATTTGGCTCTCTAGAGAATAGCTGACCATAATATTATGCAACACCACAGGATGCAACAAGTTGAAACCATCTTCTAGTTGCATTTCTATAATATTGCAATGCGGTTTCAGACTAAGTGCATCTACCACAACATTGGCTTTTCCTGGATGGTAGTGCACTTCCAAATTATAGTCCTTGATCAGCTCTAACCACCTTCTCTGTCTCATGTTTAGTTCAGGTTGAGTGAAGATATATTTGAAACATTTGTGATCAGTGTATATGTGACATATATTTCCCAATAAATAATGTCTCCATATCTTCAATGCATGAACAACTACGCCAAGTTCTAAATCATGTGTAGGATAGTTGACTTCATGCTTTCTCAACTATCAAGAAGCATAGGCAATGACTCGGCCCTCTTGCATAAGCACACACATTAAACGTATACCCGATGCATCACAAAACACATCAAAAGGTTTCTCTATATCGTATTGTGCCAAAAGAGGAGTTGTAGTCAACAAGGTTCGTAGTGTGTGAAAAAGCAGCCTCACACTCTAGAGTCTAATTAAACTTTTCATTTGTCTGAAGTAACCCGGTCATAGGCTTAGCTATCTTGGAAAAATCAGAAATGAAATGACGATAATAGCCTGATAACCCTAGAAAACTCTAAACTTCATGAACTAAAGTCAGGGCCTTCCAATCTATGACCTCTTGCACTTTAGATGGGTCTACAGAGATTCCATTTTCTGACAGTACATGACCTAGGAAAGGTACTTTCCTCAACTAGAATTCACACATGCTAAATTTTGCATACAATTTATGCTCTCGCAGTCTGGACAAGACAACCCTCAGATGCTCTGCATGATCTTCCTCATTTTCAGAGTAAACCAGGTTGTCATCAATAAGCACAACCACAAACTTATTGATCTCAGGCATGAATACAGAATTCATCAAATACATGAAGTAGGTAGGAGCATTTGTCAATCCAAAAGACATGACCAAATACACATACAAGCCGTACCTAGTTGACAAAGTTGTTTTAGGTACATCTTCTAGCCTGATCTCAAATCAATCTTAGAGACTACCTTCATTCTTGCTAATTGATCAAACAAGATATCGATACGGGGTAAAGGGTACTTGTTCTTAATGGTTACAGCATTGAGCGGCCTATGGTCCACACACATCTATAATGATTTGTCCTTCTTCTTCACAAACAAGGCTGGACAATCCCATGGAGATGAACTAGGCCAAATGAGACCTTTGTCCAACAACTCTTGTAGCTGAATTTTAAGTTTGGCTAGCTCATTTGGTGGCATCCTATAGGGTCTTCTTGAGATAGGTGTTGTACCTGGCACTAACTCAATTCTAAATTCCACATCCCTATTTGGCGGTAAACTAGGCAATTCATCTAGGAATACATCAGGGAACTCACAAACTACTAGAATATCATAGAGTAGTGGCTTGGATGGCACATGACAAGTTTTGAAGATCAAAAGTTCTGAGAAGTGGCACTAGAAAAGTGTTACCCCCTTGCGTTCCCTCAACATAATGGTTCTAGTGGATGTGTCAATGAGGACTCCATGACCACTCATCCAACTCATGCCTAATATCACATCTATGGCTAATCCTAGAAATACTACGAGATCCATAGTATACTTCCTCTCTTGTATGGAGATAAGCACATCTCTAACTATTTGGTTTGTAGAGATAGTAGCCCTAGCTAAACTTATACTATAGCTACCCTTGTCTACCTCAACTATCTTCTGATCATGCTTAGATGCAAATGTCTGACTCATAAATAAATGTCAAGCTCTAGAATCAAATAGAACGATTGCATGATGTTGGTTCATGAGAAACATACCGGCAATAACAACTTCTCCCATGGGAATTTCCTCCACTATAGTATAATGCACATACCTAGGGCGTGCCTTAGCATTGGACTATTTCTGATTGCCTTGATTTTGATTACTACCTTTCTTTGGGTAGGGACACTCCCTTGACCAGTGGCCCACCCGATTGCAGTTGATGCACGGCTGGTCATTTCTCGGTCCTGCTAAGCTCCCTTGCCCTGCATTCCCCTTGGGTAGGGCAATAGTGAAAGCCTTATGAGACACTTTTTGCTGTTGGCTGGGTTGTGTCCTCTTCTGGGAGGCCTGAACTTAGGTGCAGGGGGACAGAACTGAGGCCTCGTTGCCATAGGAGCTTTTGACTGAGACAAACCTGATGCACCTACTTCAGTGGCTCACTTGTGGCTCTTTGCTACAGCGTGCAAATTGTTTTGATTTTCTTGGGTGAGAGCATCAATAATAAATTCATTATAGGTTAAATGCCTAGAATTTGCCATGGTCTTCATCAATTTGGTGTCAAGCCCATGCTTGAAGCTCTCTATCTTTTTCTCCTCAGTGTTCACAAATTCTGGCGCATACCTTGACAAGTTGAATGCATGCATATACTCGGTCAGAGTCTATGTCCCCTAGGTGAGCTTCATAAACTCAGCGGCCTTCATCCGCATCAGCCCTGGGCGTATATGATGCCCCTAAAGGCTGTCTTGAATTGTTTCCAGGTGACATTTGCACCCATAGGTAGGGTAGATAGATAATGAGTCCACTAGATCCCTGTCGGTCCCTACAATTGATGGGATGCATATTCTGTCATCATCTATTTAGTGACCCTCAACTGGTGGAACTTTTGCTCAATAGTGTTTAACCATTCATCTGACTGGAGTGGCTCCTCTGCCTCCTTGAAGAGGGGAGGCTTAGTGTCCTAAAAGTCCTTGAAGGAGCTATACTAATTGGGTTCTGGCCCCTAGTTTAGCTGGCGGGCATGGGTCATGTTCTGTGCAATAAGGCACAATGTTTCCTCCATGGCTCGCTAGTTTTCCAGAAATTGCGCGAAGAACTCATTTGCTGAGTGTGGTGGTGATGGGAGGTCATCATCACTACCACCCTAACTGATACCAGCCCCAGTGCTAGTGTGAGTCATCTACAAATTGCAACAATAAGTAATTATTGGGTGATACCAAGAGATTGTGGAGGAATTGTATAATCATGCCAAACTGAACTTACTAGAGAGAATTTAAAAATTCATGCAATAAAATAAAGGCATAACAATTCATTTCCACAACATACATCACCAATCTAATCACTTATCATACTCGCAATATGTTTGCATGCATGTCACATTTTACTAGTACAACGAAACTAGAATTTCATTAGAGTTCAAACCATAGTGGACCAACATGCAAGGTTCCAATACTATATCGAAGTTACATCACAAATACTGAAACTTAAACTACAAGTCCATTATAAAAGATAGCAGTGGATACATCTAGCGCATTGAACTAGTCACTAAGCTGCTCTACTCGTCAGCGTGGTCACTATCAAGGTCAGAGATAGCATCGTCCTCATCCACGAGAACCACTTGTTCTTCCTCTTCCCAACTGTCATCTTCAGCAAACATTTCTAGATCCTCTTCTTCTTCTTCTTCAAGGATTGGATGTAGTTGGTTGTTCATATAATGCACCTCATGTTGAAGATAAACCACCATGTTTTGGGCATGAGCAAGCTAATGACGCAAATCCCACTCATCATGTGCCTTCTGTGCTGCTTTAGCCTTGGCTCTATCTTGTGCTGCTTCGGCTAGAGCTACAAGGTTGTTAGCTAGGATCTGGTGGCTCGTAGCAGTAACTGTCTCAAAGCAAGCGGCATCTAGCTGCTCTCGCAGTCCTGTCAGCATAGCCTAATTGTTAGCCCTTGCTACCTGGGCTGCATCCCTAACTTCAGTAGCTGCTCTAGCCGCCTTCCTGTGCCTACAGGCACGCTTTTAAAGCTGACGTTGTGCAGCCTTGGTCCTCATGAGCCTATCCATGCAAGTGGTGTAGGACTCCTACCCAAAGTTCCGGGTGTCCTAACAAGCATAAAACATCTTTATCATGGTGAACATAGCGCTCATAGCGAGACTAGAACTCTCTACCCGCTCATTTCAGTCTCGGATCAATGCATTGCAGTTGCGCTGGGTCCAAATTGTTGTAGATGGATCCACCTAAGGAAAAGTCCTAGTGGCACTGCCGATAAGTTCATCCCTGTGTTGCTGACAAATCTTGCTCAGCACCTCGAAGGCAACCAATTGGGCACCTTCCCAAGGAGTTCTTCCCTCAGACTCTGCTTTCCACTTCTACCATAGGGGTGCTTGTGTACAAGCAGGGATAGTCAGCTGCACTTCAAACCATGGTCGCCCTTCTAGGTACTCCTCAGTCCAAAAATAGTGGGGCGGTTCCGTATACCCCACGAAGTGCAACACCCACTAGAGTAGGGCAGGGTGCCGAACATGTCCAAGAAAGTGTCATTTCCCGCCGGTGCTGCCATCTATACCAACAAAATTATGGTGCAACTCTTGTGAGAACAACCTTACGTTAGAAAAGAGTTATTTAACAGAATAAGAAACTCATAAGGGGAGGAATAATGCAAGTATGTAATGAATGATTTATCATGATGCATGCACGTTCCATACATCCTCACAAACTTAAGAAAAATTGAAACTTATAGCAACATACACGGTGGCATACATAAGTTCTCTCATAATATAAGCGTAACTAGTCAGGCTACACGTTTCGCTGTTAATATACCTGAACAAGAATTTCATCTCAGCCCAACCCCACAATTATATATGTAGAAATAAAAATCTAGGCTTTAAGTTGCCAGCTAAATATTTCCATATATATATATATATATATATATATATATATATATATATATATATATATATATATATATATATACTTCCATATCAAAGCTACCCAAAAGTAAATACATCCTATATATATAAATATGCATATATAGCCGCATCAAAGCTAACCCACAATTAAATACCTCCGTATATATATGAGACATATATATATACTTTAGTATCAAAGCTACCTCTCCCCTTAGACCGCACGCTCACATCTTGTAGGTCATGCCACTCATCATCTCACCTTGGGCGTAGAGGCATTTGATCTATACATTACCACTCAAGTGAATATGAATGGCATCCATACTATAGCACGCCGTATGGACGACGAAAATTAAAACCCCCCATGTTAGTACTTATTTAGCCACCTGAAATCCTTAACTGGGCATAAGAGAAATGATCACTGGCACACTTTAGATTCAAATATTAGAATTGAGCACCTATATATATATAGCTATAAGTTGCTAAAACTGGTTTTTGTAAAACGAAGACTTTTGTTTTAAATACACATGCTTCAAGTAATGTTGAATCTTGCTTCGATACTAGCTGTGGCAGAACCGACCAATTTATGAGAGCACAAGTACAATGGCAACCACCGAAGCGATTGCACTGTCATATTTGGGCTCATATAAACCCGGTAGTCCATCGAGTATCACAAAGGATCTCGAATAATCCAACACACAACTAAGATCATACATGATTCAACATACAAGCCACATATTATGTAAGTTCACCATAGTTCAACATACATCAGAGTACAAAAAGAGTTATTACAATACCAAGTTCAAATATAGTAGCGAAAGCAAATATAGTTTTAAAACTAACATTTCACACCCTTGTTCAAATACATGCCAGTTCGTGATCCATTCCAACAAAATCATGGGAGATCAAATAACTTAGAAGATCAAATAACTTACAAAATCATGGGAGATCAAATAACTTACTCCTTGTCTATGGTGGAAGAGAAGCAATTCTTACAATACCCATGATATACCGTGCCATCTACAACAAGTGGGAAATAAACCCTGAGTACGAGAAGGTACTCAGCTAGACTTACCCGTCTTAAACCAAAAAAATAAAGTGACTCCAAGGATTATGCAAGGCTTTATAAGTGGAGCTGGCTTGACAACATTTTGTATAAAAGCCACTAGTTGAGCTATACCTTTTATAATTTGATTCCAAGTTAACTATAGCTATTCATCTCAAGATTAGCATCTAACCTATGCCAAACATGTGATGTATGATTACAGAGCATAACAATAATAGCCATAGCCGGTGTAACATTCCCATGTTCATCATAACCATCAAATTCCATATTTTAATTACAACGATAATAGAGCTAGTCGAGTTTCTCACTATCCGGGAGAGACAATGATTCAAATCGGTTGCAACCAGCTAGGTAGTTATTCCTAATATAAACCCAGACATACCTATGCCAAGGTTGTCTTAGGTCACCTTTGATACAACTCAGGTACACATTTTGCGGGTTCGATCAGCGCCGCACCCTCTAGGACACTATCGGATGCCAGGTCGATCAGGACTCTAACCTTCCCTTGGCCTCACACCAGCTCCCCGCACATCCTTACTACCTCTAGTGTGTGCACTCTAACAGAATGAGGCCCGGCCTGAGTTAAGCTACTAGGCTTCATGGTCGGAACGAGTTATCTGGCCAGCTAAGTGAGAGGCATGCGTTCAATCTTAGTAGAAGTACCAGCAATGGTACAATCCTTAATCGACATAGACGAGATCAACATAGCCAACCCAACACCATTGCATATGAAATCCCAGCTGGTCTCCACTTAGAATACATCCCATGTTTATTTTACCATGATAGCAAATATAGCCAACTGTGCTCTGGTATCCACCTATATCTCACAGGTGACAGGAAATCACCCGACTTCTACCGGTCTAAGCATGGCTAAGCATATATTTGATCCTAGACCTACACAGGGTTTAAAGTATATATCTGGGCAAGGTAGTTCTATGCATCAAGTATTTCTAATCAACTCTTATAACCTAATGCATCAAACATAAAGGACTTAAGTGATATTTTATAAAACATAGGAGGCTTATAATGCTCCGAGGCTTGCCTTTCAGGAAAGAGGTGGGCCTACGGTTAGGGCACTCTGGTAGTTCTTCTAGAGCTTGCTCCTCATTTTTAGGAGCTCCCTGCTATGGTGCCTCCTGATTCTCCTCCTCTTTGGCCTCGAACTCCAAGAGGGTGATTCTTTCGGGCGATCTTATATGCATGAGCATGAAATAAGATATCATGGATGCATAGATAATGACATGGATGATATGATATGATGAAATACATAATCATAAGTGTTCTTAACATCAAGGCATTAGGGTGATAACAAGATTAACTTTCTTTTACTGAGTAGGTGCATATCTTCTCTCTAGTAATTAAACAAACACCGATTTAAAATATTTTCTGGACTGCAAGACACTAGCCACTTGTTTTGACCATAACTGGAGTTTTACCCATCCAAACAATATGATAGTGGACTTTCTAGAAAGCATATAAAATTATCTACAACTTTGTTACTGACAAGTTTTAGAGAAAAGACCATTATCATCATGAAGTTGTCACCACAACAGGAACTACTCATGCAGCCATCTAGTTGAATTATAAAGCAATAATTAAGTAGCTGCCGATAACCAATTAACTTTAAGCACAACTACTAATATCAATAGATCATATGCATCACAAGCACCATAGAAAACATTATGGTTAAGCCCAAATAATTTATTTATACATCTTTATTAATTTCCTTATATAATAGGGTGATTTAAAGGATAAATATTTCTAGTGCACAGTAAATTTTCAGAAAGTTACAGTAGCTTACAAATGACACCAGTAGTCTAGTGTACAAATTTCATGTCATTTGGATAAGTATAGCCACCTCTACAAAAATGACAAGTTGCATAGTTTTATTTTATCAAAAACAAGGTTGTGGTATTAGCATCTAGATCCTACGACGATGATGGACCAGGGCAGAGGAAGGTAGGAGGAGCAGTGGTGGTGGCTAGCCACGGGCGAGCTCGATGCTCGGCAGTACACCGTGGCCATGGCGACGACAGCGATGCGCAATGTGGCCTCACCTAGGCTCGAATGGCTACAGTGGTGGGTTGGGGAGGTGCAGCAGGTCACGACAAAACTACGTGTGAGACCAATCAGATGGTGGTATGGCATGGGCAGTGGGCAAGAGCGGTGACAATGCAGCGGTGATGGCAACGGCGGCATGGCTCAGCTGCGAGAGAGAGAGCGAGAGCGAGGCGAGGCAGAGAGAGTGAGCGAGTGCGGCGCGGCACCCTCTTCTGCCCATGTCATGAATACAAACATTGTTCCATTTTCGATCCTAGATGTGTCTAAGGTGTTTTTGTGACCTTACAACCATCTCTTGCATTGGTCACACATGATTACAAGAATATGCATGTGTATAAACATCACATGTGATAAAGATAAGGTGAATGAAATGAAACTTCATATGCTCTTGCTCATGAATGCTTGGATGATGCTTGTGCTCATGAAATGCAAGTGCCAAATGCAATGCTTAACACTAGGGTGTTACAATAACCCTCACTAAAGGTTTTCATAAGAAAATATGTAATATCTACTAGCATATCTTGTATAGAAATGTCCACTACGTTAATGCTTCACCATGTCATTAGATAAATCTTTGTTTCTGTTGTAACTATGATCATATGCTAAATTTCCATTGTTGCATTCAACATGGTTAAGTACTCTAAAGTTGTAATAAAGTGATGTAAGAAATGGCTAAGAATGTTGTAAGCTTTATCCTCTCGTTTATGATTCTAATGAAAAATGTGGATTTTTGAGTTCTCCTGTTGGGTGTGCTCGACCGAACAATCTGAATTAGTGCGCTCCCCTAGGTACTTGGTGTCTAATGGTAGATAGGTACTCTTGGGAGGGCATTAGCTTAGGCGGTTCTTCCATAGAAAGCCCTCAAAACATGATTCATTAAGTGCATGAAAGTACTAGGTGCATTAGTTAAACCGAAAGGCATCACTAACCACTTATACAAGCCAAATATTTTCTTGAAGGCTATTTTCCATTTATCTCCTTGCTTCATTCTAATCTGATGGTATTTGCCACATAGGTCAATTTTACAGAAAATAACAGCACCACTAAGTTCATCAAGCATATCATCAAGCCTAGGAATAGGATATCGATATTGGATAGTGATGGTGTTAATAGCTCTACAATCAACACACACATTCTCTAAGTACCACCTTTCTTTGTAACAAGAATAATAGGGACAGCACAAGGACTAAGGCTTTCACATACATACCCTTTTTTGAGTAGTTTTTGCACTTGTCGCTGAATTTCTTTGTCGCATACAAGAACGAGCGCGCGGCTCAAGCGGCATCCTTACCTTCACGCGAAGCAAGGCAGGCGGCTGGGAAAGTCGACGAAGCAATGTGGCGGCGAACCAAATGGCGGTAGCGGCTACCTTGGATTCGTGGTGCTCTCGGGCAGCGGCTAGGGCACGGACACGGCTCCAAAGTGGCTAGATGGAGGTGGCAGCTCAGGGCATTCGGTATCTAAGACGCGCTGGTACTTGGGAGGCCCGCCACTGCGAGGACCCATGGCGGGGACGGACATGGACAGTGTCGGACGGTGGTGGAGTCCTAGGCGTAGACGAGCTAGAGAAGATGACTAGTGGGCAGGGACGGGCTGTCAGCGGGAAAGGGAAGGAAAGAGGAGCGTGGGTGACTAGGCCATCGGCAAAACTAGGCCGCTACGGAAGAACAAAAGGAGTGTTGGGCCGTGGGTGCGGAGAAACAACGGGACGGGGTGGCTGGGCCGTCGTGGACAGAGGGATGGGGAAGAGCAGGACCTATGCGCCAACCCTGGCCCATGTGGGTGAGAGGAAGATGGCCTGTGGGAGAGAGGGGGAAGAGTGGGCCATGGCAGAGAAGCAGCCCGGCTGGGCCAGAAACCAAAAAGGAGGGAGAAGTAAAAGAAATTCCTTTTTTCATTTTCAAACCGACTTCAAATATGAATCAAATCAAATTGGAATAGGGTTTAAAATACATTTTTCAGTTCAAATAAAAATGAACAATTTTGGGTAAGTTCCCAAAAATAAATTTTACAACTTTTGAAATGCTTAGATTTCCTAATTTTCTTTTCTTTTACTTCAAAGCCAACTTCAAAAACATTTTAGCATATTTTCAATTTGAATCAAATCCACACAATTCAAAGAAACAAATGCACCAGCATGTATGCACAAACATGTTGCTACTCCCTTATGATGAATTTTAATTTAATGAAAATTTTTATTTTTCTATATTTCATGAGCACAAAATTCCAAATTAAATCATTTTAGGTCTTTTTCAAAAAAATCAAATTTTAGGGTGTTACAATTCTACCCCCCCTTAAGATGAATCTCGTCCTCGAGATTCAGAAGACTTCGACTAGGAGATAGAGATACTTCGTCTCTAGATTCTTCTTTACTTCATCATGTGGTTCCATCTTCTTGATAAGGATCCAACTTTACTTTGCATAACTATTGACCTTACTCCAAGTAATTTGCCTAACTAATTCCAAGATTTTGATGGGCACTTTGATCCATTCTCTGGTATCTCCAATAACTAGGCCACTTTTCCCTTTTAGTCCCCACTATCAATTCTTTTTCTTAAAATATTCACCTTCTAATGAAACCTTACAAATCTCTTGGTCAGAAGGAGGATTTACCACCATTCTTCAAAACATTAATGATTCTGATCAAGTTGCTCAAATTTGGAATACAATTCTTAGTCCTTGGTGTCACCTGAACCTTCTTAGCATGACTCTCCATTGCTAAGGGCATCGGCCATGACTTTGCTCCTTGAAGTAATAGCACTTTTCCAAGTCATAACCAATTTCATTCCAACGAGGATATCATAAGCTCAAGACCAACTTAGTGAAGATGTCCTATAGATTCTTGTGACCCTCCTGTATGTCACTTTTACATCCAAGAAGATATTACTTCCATGCTCCATAATGGATAACTCTAGATGCATGTTGGGTAGTTCAACTCACGCTTCCTTAGTTGACTTAATGAACAAGCTACTTCTTTTCTTCTCGTATAAGGACACATTCCACACCCTAACAAGGTGAATCATTGTAGATATGAAGCTTTTGTCCAGATCTAGCAAAGGTAATACTTAGGTTTTACTTCAACCTCGTCTTGGACTCCTTCAAACACTTAGCTGAAGTTTCTTTATCCAAACTAACTTGAAAACTTCTCTAGTAGCTCTATCAAAATCTTGATGATCTTGGTTAAACCTCCCTTGAACCTTTAATCAAAACTCATTGAGACTCTGAGTTTCTCTCACATCTTTGGGTACCACCACGCTTCTGTTGCGCAACTAGAACGTATGATTCTTCATCCCGCAAATTCTTCAACTTGGATACCCCCCTTAAGAAAAGATAAACTAGGGGACACCAAGCATAGCTTGCACATTCTTTTAGATGACCAAACTAATATCTAGATGTTCCGTCATCCCAATGATACTCTTGTGTATGGGCAAGAACAAGAAATTTGGAATTCCTCGCGAGCAGAAAAACAATAGTACAGTAAAACAGCTGTAACTCTCATTCTGTTAATCCAATGAAGTTGTAGCTTATATCATTGGAAATCTTATAAAATTCTCCACAAATTCCTTATAGAACACTTTTCCAAATTCTGCAGTTAACTTGGTTGACAATAGTGCATAACAGAAACTGTTCCAGGTTCTAAACAGCACAGATGCATCACCTTGTGATTTTCGTATCTCCATAACCAAAATAGCTATCAAGCTGATTCTTGCGCTCAGAGAAAGATATTGAAGTCTACTATTGTCCAGACTTTTCTAATGATTTATGATCGTCCAAAACCAGAGATATGAGCTAAAGAGTGCTGGCTGCTCCAAAACGACAGGATAGGGAGAACAGAAGAAAACCATATCCCAACTATTTATTGCACTGATCCTTATACCTTAGGCCTATAAACTAAATGAAATTGTGGGAACACCCAACAAGATCATTACAATCATTACAAAGATTCAAACAATCATAAGCATAATGACAATTCAACAAGCAATAAAATGCACAATTCAATCATTGACTCAACTTATAATACTATCGTCCTCATTATGCTAGGGGTAACAATCCTAAGACTTATCTTTAGATTACGCAAGAAGGTGATGAGGAACAGTTCTAAAAGCATATCAAATCAAGGGGTGAATATGAGAACAAAGACTTCAAAATAAGCACCAAGGTAGGGACGAATAGCAAGGGTAGAGATATAGTAGAGAAGAAAATATCAAGGTTCATAGAGCAAGGATTTTTGGTAGCAACTTCTAAACCTTAGAACGATCAGTTTCTACTAGGCTTATGTCCTATAGTCAGCATTGCTCTGATACCACTTTATATCACCTAGTTTTAAGAACAAAACCAGATACACACCATATATGAGCCCAGGAAGTCAAATCTCACATATAGCTACAAATAAGGGTAATATCAAAAGACAATGCTCGATATATAACGTACTTAGTATAAAGGATATAACCTTAGACAGCAAACAGCAGAAAGATAACTCTAATCTTTGGGTGAAGACTCTAATTCCATAGGCACAACTGACTGGTTGATCACAAGCCTAATTCCTCCAAACTCTAGCAATCTGGTACCCATCTAGGATTTTTCTAAAGTATTGAAAAAGTAAAGCAACCGTAAGTACATGCCGTACTCAACAAATATAACATGGGGTTCATGAGGCTCAAAAGACTGATGCTGGTTAACTGCGATTAGCTTTTAATGAGTCATGATTTTAGCAATAGGGTGCAACAAAGTTATCATAAGCCCACAAACACATGATCAGGTAAACATGAATAATGAATAGCATAAATAGTAATAATTAATGAGCATCTTCATCATCCATATCCTTAGTGTTCATCATCGTTAACCATTAATGATCATCTATTTTGTAAGGGTTCTAAGGCCGCTCGTGACCACAAGCATGGTTGATATACCAGTTTTACACTCTATAGAGGTTGTACGCTTTCACCATGAGTCGTGATTTACCCTTTCGCCCAAGGCAGCCAACCTCTTGACCCACTACCAAGGAAGGTCGGTAGGGTTCACTATGAAGCTTTTCCCCAGTTGTTCTAATAAGGAGCAGCAGCTAAGGATTCCATCTCCCAAGTGTTATGGAGTCATCTCCAAAAGTGGCACTTA
The DNA here is from genome assembly GCF_019320115.1 of Miscanthus floridulus. NCBI lineage: Eukaryota > Viridiplantae > Streptophyta > Magnoliopsida > Poales > Poaceae > Miscanthus > Miscanthus floridulus. The sequence continues at coordinate 32,439,687 of NC_089583.1, forward strand.
TACATGCAGCATAGTACACACCCTAGGGATAAGGCCCATACCCAGCCTGTATGCCCCTCTTGCCCTTTCAGTAAACTGCTACAAACTAGAAAGAGAAAGGTACTAGACTAAGACCAGAGCCATGTAGTCCTCATGGTTGTACTGTAAGTCCTGGATGATCACTTACAGATAAGTCCTTAGAGAGAGGAATCTAAAGCATTTAGAAAGTAGCTAAACACTCTAGCCCCCTGTTTCTAAGTTGCTAAAATGTCATATTTTAATGTTTATTGCATATTCCATTAGTCAAGTTACAAGATCATGGCTTTCATTGAGCACTAGCATCATACTACCTAATGCAATACCCCATAGGAATCAAGGCACAAGATACAAAGTACTAGGAAATCCTTAGTGGCAGTCAAGGTAGACACATGCAGTATGAATTAAATGATTAAAGGTGTATAGGACAACAAGGAAGATACCATGCTATACTTTCCTTAAAACACCGATCCTTTGGTAAGCTTTAATCTTCAACGTTCTTCTTTTTCTTCTTCTTGATCACCACGTATATCTCACCGACTGGACGTTATCATAAAGCACCACACAAGCATCCATATAATCATACATGAAGTAAACAATAGAACTAAATCAAAATAGTACATCGATCATAGAAAAATAAGAAAAGAGTTTGAAACACGATTCTACGCATCGCTACGAACACACAGACGCGAAAAGCACAATAATCGGAGCTACGGTTGAAAAGATACAACTACTAAGAGATCTACTCATAAAACTATTGACTTCATGTGTTTTAATTATATAAAAACATATATAAGATATTTTATAGAAATTAAGTCAAATTTCAGTTTGAAATATAATACTAAAGTAAAACAAATCATATTTTATCTATAAAACCCAGTTGCATACTTATTATTCAAATTAGAGGTTAGACCATGAAATTCCAGTATTAGTGACATGATAAACATTGTCACTAACACGTAGATCTCATTGTAATGAATCGAGCACAACTTGAATGGGTCAAAATGGATCTAAAACGCAAAAGATATGAAATAAACAAGATTTCCTTTATTAAAATAATAGATTAAATCTAACCTCAAATTTTAAAAGTTGAAAACAAACTCAACAGTAGTATGAACATGTAGATTATGAAATTACGAACCTAACGCAAGTTGAACGGGTCCAATCGGAGTTAAAACGGAGAAGTTATGGCTAAAACAAAATCAGTGGTAAATCTGTAAATAAGTGAAAATGTATTTTGGATCTAAACTGAAACAAAGTACGCTTTCAATTGAAGAAAACGAAATCGGGAAATATGTTTTGGACTACAGGTTTGAAAACAGAAACCCAGAGGGGCTCTTATGCAATTAAGCCACGTGAAAGGGTATGAGGTGATCTAGACCGTTAGATTAGAGAGGAGCGGCTCAGATTGAACAGAAGGGAGTGAGAGAGGATCGGTCGACCGACTACAGTGCCTGGCGCGGTGGGGCGCCATTGACGGCGACGAGCACCTTGCCGGCGAACTTGGAAATGGCCCTAGGGGCCTCAGTTCACCATGAGCGAAACACAGGGAGCAAGCGGAGGAGATGGCAAACCTAATGAGGGCATCGAGGTGGCCCAATGTGGCACGTCGGCGACGGGCTAGGCGGTGGAGCGGCTCTGCAACTCTGGCGGTGATGCAAGAGTGATAGAGAGCAAGAAAGAATGAGCGCGCGGCTCAGGCGGCATCCTTATCTTCACATGAAGCAAGGAAGGTGGCTAGGAAAGTCGACAAAGCAACGTGGCGGCGAACCAAACGGCGGCAGCGGCTACCTTGGATCCGTGGTTCTCTTGGGCAGTGGCTAGGGCATGAAGGTGGCTCCAAAGCAGCTAGATGGAGGTGGTGGCTCGGGGCATCCGGTATTTATGAGGCACTGGTACTTGGGAGGCACACCACCACGAGGACCTGTGGCGAGGACAGACACGGACGGCGTCGGATGGCGGCTGAGTCCTAGGTGTAGATGAGCTGGAGAAGACGACTGGTGGGTGGGGACAGGCTATCAGTAGGAAAGGGAATGAAAGAGGAGCGTGGGTGACTAGGCCATCGGCAAAACTGGGCCATTGCAGGAGAACAGAAGGAGAGCTAGGCCGCGGGCGCGGAGAAACAACGGGACGGGGTGGCTAGGCCAGCGTGGACAGAGGGATGGGGAAGAGCTAGGCCTGTGCACCACCCCAGCCCATGCGGGTGAGAGGAAGAAGGCCTACGGGAGAGAGGGGGAAGAGTGGGCCATGGGAGAGAAGCAGGCCGGGTGGGCCAGAAACCTAGAAGGAGGGAGAAGTAAAAGAAATTCCTTTTTCATTTTCAAACCGATTTCAAATATGAATCAAATCAAATTGGAATAGGGTTTAAAATACATTTTTCAGTTCAAATAAAAATGAACAATTTTGGGTAAGTTCCCAAAAATAAATTTTACAACTTTTGAAATGCTTTGATTTCCTAATTTTCTTTTCTTTTACTTCAAAGCCAACTTCAAAAACATTTTAGCATATTTTCAATTTGAATCAAATCCACATAATTCAAAGAAACAAATGCACCGGCATGTATGCACAAACATGTTGCTACTCCCTTATGATGAATTTTAATTTAATGAAAATTTTTATTTTTCTATATTTCATGAGCATAAAATTCCAAATTAAATCATTTTAGCTCTATTTCCAAAAATTCAAATTTTAGGGTGTTACAATTTCAATGCTAGTGAAGCTCAATTGTCAACATGTTTGCTCACTAAGTCTAGCATGGGTTGGTTATGGCATAGAAGGCTTGGTCATGTTGGAATGAAACAACTGAACAAGTTGATTAAACATGATCTAGTTAGAGGCTTGAAAATATTACATTTGAGAAGGATAAGCTTTGTGGTACATGTCAAGCTAGAAAGCAAGTTGGCAACACACATCCTAAGAAGAGCATTATGAGTATATCTAAGGCATTTGAGTTGTTGCACATGGATTTGTTTGGACCAACCACTTACACTAGCATTGGTGGAAATAAATATGGATTTATGATTGTGGATGATTTCACTAGATACACATGGATGTTCTTTCTTGTTGACAAGAGTGATGTGTTTGCAACCTTCAAGGCATTCATCAAGAGAATTCACAATGAGTTTGAAACAACCATCAAGAAAGTAAGAAGTGACAATGGAAGTGAATTCCAAAATACAAGAGTTGATGATTTGTGTGATGAATTTGGGATTAGACATCAATTCTCGGCCAAGTACACTCCACAATCAAATGGCCTAGTTGAAAGGAAGAATAGAACATTGATTGACATGGCAAGATCAATGTTGAGTGAGTACAATGTGAGTCATTCATTTTGGGCTAAAGCAATCAACATAGCTTGCTACTATAGCAACCGACTCTATTGTCACCCCATGATGGAGAAGACACCATATGAGCTCTTGAATGGAAGAAAACCCAACATTGTATATTTTTGGGTTTTTGTTGCAAATGCTATATATTGAAGAAAGACACAAGATTGAGCAAGTTTGAGAAGAAATGTGATGAAGGTTTCTTGCTTGGTTACTCGACTACTAGCAAGGCTTATAGAGTTTGGAATTTAGCTAGTGGTACTCTTGAGGAGGTTCATGATGTGAAATTTGATGAAACCAATGGTTTCCAAGAGGAAGATGAGAATCTAAATGATGTGAGAGGCACTCAATTGGTCAATGCAATGAAGAACATGGACATTGGTGACATAAGGCCTAGAGTGGTGATTGAAGTTGAAGATGACAAAGATCAAGTGCTCTCTAACTCAAATGTGCAAATTGATACAAGTCAAGCTAGTTCATCATCTCAACCAAGTGATCAATCAAATGCAAGCAATCAAGTGCGAGTGCTCCAACCAACCAATGTTGCAAGACATCATCCATTGGATTCTATCATTGGTGATATCACAAGAGGTGTACAAACAAGATCAAGATTGGCATCATTTTGTGAACACTTCTCATTTGTGTCTTCCATTGAACCTAAGAAGATAGATGAAGCTTTGTTAGATATTGATTGAGTGAATGCTATGCATGAAGAGCTAAACAACTTCACAAGAAATCAAGTATGGGAGTTAGTTGTGAGGCCTAAGGATCATAATGTGATAGGAACCAAATGGGTCTTTCGCAATAAGCAAGATCAAGATGGGATAGTTGTAAGGAACAAAGCAAGATTAGTGGCTCAACGTTACACTCAAGTTGAAGGTCTTGACTTTGGTGAGACATATTCCCCGGTTGCAAGATTGGAAGCAATTAGGATCTTGTTAGCCTATGCTTGTGCCCACAACATCAAGTTGTACCAAATGGATGTGAAGAGTGCATTTCTCAATGGGTATATCAATGAGCTTATGTATGTTGAGCAACCTCCCAATTTTGAAGATGAGAAAAAGCCCAACCATGTTTTCAAGATAAGAAAGGCATTGTATGGTTTGAAGCAAGCACCTAGAGCATGGTATGAGAGATTGAGAGATTTCTTGCTCTCTAAAGGGTTCAAGATGGGTAAGGTTGACACCACTCTCTTCACTAAGAAGCTAGGCAATGACTTGTTTGTATTGCAAATCTATGTTGATGACATTATTTTTGGATCAACCAATCAAGATTTTTGTGAGGAGTTTGGAAAGATCATGGCAAGTGAATTTGAGATGTCTATGATTGGAGAGCTTAGTTACTTCCTTGGTCTACAAATCAAGCAATTGAAGAGTGGCACATTTGTGAGTCAAGGCAAGTACATCAAAGACATGCTCAAGAAGTTTGGCATGGATGATGCTAAAGTAATTAGTACACCAATGGGGACAAATGGAAGCTTGGATAGTGATGCTAGTGGGAACATGGTGGATCAAAAGATGTATCGGTCTATGATTGGAAGCCTACTCTATGTGACCGCATCAAGGCCAGATGTGATGTTTAGTGTATGCATGTGTGCTAGATTTTGAGCCTCACCAAGAGAGAGTCACTTGAAGGCAACAAAGAGAATATTGAGGTACTTAAAGCATACACAAAATGTTGGATTGTGGTATCCCAAAGGATTAAGATTTGAGTTGATAGGATATTCGAACTCCGATTATGCGGGATGCAAAGTTGAGAGAAAGAGTACATCGGGCACATGTCAACTATTGGGAAGATCACTTGTGTCTTGGTCATCAAAGAAGCAAAATAGTGTAGCACTTTCAACTACCGAAGCGGAGTACATTTCGGCCGGTAGTTGTTGTGCTCAATTACTTTGGATGAAGGCTACTTTGAGTGACTTTGGAATCAAATTCAAACAACTGCCATTGCTATGTGACAATGAGAGTGATGTGAAGCTCACGAACAACCCGATTCAACATTCAAGAACAAAGCACATAGATGCCCGCCATCATTTCATAAGAGATCACCAACAAAAGGGAGACATTTGCATTGAAAGTGTGGGCACTGATGATCAACTTGCCGATATTTTCACAAAGCCACTTGATGAGAAAAGGTTTTGCAAGTTAAGGAATGAATTGAACATACTTAACTTCTCAAACATGTGTTGATGCACCCCCCCCCATATATGACATGCCTCTCCTTTGAGCAAAGCAAGGTAAAGTTGATTAACATGTCATTCATCCATTGCTAAAGACTTGTTTAGTGCATCTAGTCATTCCTCACATGTCTTAGGCTCATTCATGAAAAACAAATGAATTTTATACTTGTATGGTACCACTATTCCTTGTATGCTTGAAATGATCTAGTGCTAACATATGACATGTTTGTGGGCTTGTAAACCTAGTGTTTAATCTAGAAAATGAGCTATAAGTGTTTAACTCAACATGGTGCATGATAACCCTTATTTGGAGGTGTGAAGAAGCTTGCCCTTGGATCAAACCGAGTTAAATATCTTTTGCAAGTGATCTAGATTGAACCACTTTGGGAAAATGATCCTCCCTTATCATGGTTTCACACAACCTATCCAAAATTTAAGCTCACCTTTTTTGTCATTGATGACAAAGGGGAAAAGTAATTCCCAAAGATAAGCAAAAGGGGGAGAGAAACCTAAGATAGGTGAAAGAAAGGGGATCAATTAAAATTTGAAGCACACAAGTAGGGGAGCAAGCTCAAAAACTTATATGTTGCATTTGTATGTGCATTACATATATTTGTTTGCATGGCACAAGTTCTTAAAATTCCCTATCCATGCTTGTGTGGTGTATGCTAGATTATAGGAAATGATTGATGAAATGAAAACTAGCATATATAGGATAGCTAGATATACCTTGATCTTTTTACAAGTGGCAATAGAACCTTGCTTCTAATGATGATCTCACAAGGTATCTAGTTTGTCTTTGCTTTTCAAATGATATCTAACAAATTTTGGTGCTAAGTATGGTGTTCAAATGGCAACTCCGATTGGTATCACGCTTCAAAGGTCCATTCTTTACACCTTAGCATCATTTGGTAGTCATTACTTCCCCACACTTCTTAACTATACATATGTGCAAGCTTTCAAATCCAAACTCTTAGCACATATGTAGGGGGAGCTAATGCTACCAATTCAAAATTATGAAACTTGTCCATATCCTTTACACATGGTAAAATGCTTGGGCAAGCAACATGAATCCAAAAAGATTTTATTGTATATCTTTGTGAAAAGGTTGTCATCAATTACTAAAAAGGAGGAGATTGAAAGCCCTAGTTTGGTTTTGGATAATTGATGAAACCTAAGTACTAACCTTTGTCATGAGTGTCATGTGAGCAAGGTTGGTACATACCAAGTGATGGAGCATGGTGATAAAGTCCATGGAGATGGAGATGGACATGTGTTGAAGATGATCAAGCTCAACATGGAAAAGAAGAAAGAGAAAAATAAAAACCGAGATGATCAAGGCAAAGGTATCAAATAGGTTTTTGTTTTGGCATTCAAGACACCATAGAGGGTGTGAGTGTATTTAGGATCGATAGCCCTACTATAAAGAGGGGAAATCTTTGGCTAAACAGTTTATCGAGTGCCACTCGATGACATGATTCTTGCATATGCATTTAGGAACCTAGTGTGCTAATCTAGACCCTTGTAAAATGCTTTGGAAAATGCTAACACACGTGTACACAAGTTTTACACTTTGTGGTTAGCAAGTTGGAAGCAAGGGTGAAGTGGTTGTGGACTTAGAAAAAGAAAAAGAGGAGAAGGTCCACGATCGGATGCTGGCCTCAAGGTGGCCGGACTCACCCTGGGCGCGTCTGGTCATTTATAAGCAGCGCGGCGTAGCTAGCCGAGAGGGCTGAGGAGCGACCAGATGCTGCCACCTGCACGTCCGGTCACTTATTGATGCTGGTAATTGGTGGGACCGGATGCGCAGGGCGTGAGTCAGGTCACGCTAACATAGGCTAACGTTGGCTTAGTGGGGGCGCGCAGAGAAGCAATATGAGGACCGAACATTGGGGCGTGTTAGGTCGCTTGCGACCGAACGCATTCAGTCACAAAAATCACGCTCTAGGAGCTTACTAGAACTGACCGGACTCGGCCACGTGCGGCGTCAGGTCATTGGATGAGCGCGTTCGGTCGTCACTTAATGCACGAGCGATCAGGAACTTGACCATTGAAGCTAGACGACTGAGGTTTGAAGGCAGTGACATGTGGATGGAGATGGTGGACCAGACGCTGGGGTCTACGTCCGATCACACCCATCTACGCATTCGGTCGCCCGTGAAAAGATGGAGTGAGAGCCTAACGGCTCTATTCCTTTGGGGCATCTATAAATAGTGTTTGGCTAGCTTGGAGATGACTCTCTTGCACTTTGACATACTTGATATCCTTGCAAGCCTAAGCAAACACCTCTCACTCATCTCCGTCATCGATTCATCATCATAGTGAGATTGGGAGTGATTCCTAGTGCATTTGCTTGAGTGATTGCATCTAGTGGCACTTGGGGATCGTTGTGGCTGTGGAGTTCTTGTTACTCTTGGTGGTTGCCGCCACCTAGATGGCTTGGAGAAGTAGAGGAGCTTTGGCATGTGTTGGTGATTGTTCATGGCCAGCTCCGGTGATTATGAGGGGTCTTGTACCTTCCTTGGCGGAGAGCCGAAAGGTAACTCTAGTAGATTGCTCGTGTCATTGAGTTATCTCACTTATGGGTAGGTTCTTGAGGTGTCCAATTGTGTGGACAAGGTTCGTGCAACACCTCTTAACCCCCAAACCACCAAGTGTTGGTCGACACAATGGGGACTAGCATGCAGACAAGCACGTGAACCTCGGGAGAAAAATTAGTTGTCTCTTGCCCTTTGGTATTCTCCCGGTGATTGAATTGGTACTCATCTTGTGATTGGTTCACTCCTCTACGCGGCGGTATAATCACCCTACTCACTCGTTTACATTCCCCGCAAACTAGTTGTAGCAAGCTCTTTGGTGTAGCTAGAATTGAGAGCTTGCTTTGTAGCTTAAGATCATCTAGTGGAGCTCTTTAGTGTAGCAAGTGTGAGAACTCTTAGTGAGTAGTGACTTAGCCATTTGTGTGCCTAGTGATTATAGTAACTAGAATTGTTGGATAGGTGGCTTGCAACCCTTGTAGAGCTAGAGCAAGTTTGCATTTCGCTATTTGTCATACTAATCAAATTGCTCTAGTGATCTTGTAGATTTTTAAATAGGCTATTCACCCCCTTCTAGCCATATTAGGACCTTTCAACAACCCTTGGTGATAGGAGACACGATCAAAGTGATAGATCAAGTGAAATCAACACTACGGTGCATCTTGACTCTTGGCTTATTTGTGTAGCTGGGGATGTTATACATGTGGAATTGGTGAACTGAAACTTCAAACTATTGTAAAGCTAAGTAAGAATCCAACCACGAGAATAAAGGCTAGTTGCAGAACTGATATCAAAAGAATATGTAGAATGTGTTTAGCAACTCACACACAAAGATGGGGAAACTTGATGTAGCCAAAGAAACTGAGCTAAACTGCAATTAATGTTAAAGAACAAAACTCAATATTGGACAAGCTATAGAGAGATGCTAGCTAATTGTTCATATGATAGGTGGGCTACAAAATTTGCACAAATGATGACCATATGAAACTGAACAAAACCAAGCAAGACCCAGCAACCAATGTCTTGATCTCAGCTTTTTCTTCTTCTTTTTTGTACTTTGATTTTCTTTTTCTTTCTTTCTTTTTTCTACTAAGATCAGCACACCAGATTGTATACAAGTTAATATTGTTCTCTCAACAATTTTACAATTCAGCAAAGTGCAAAGCCCACGAGCAACAAAATATAGCTAGTCTCACTAGGTTCAAAGTTTCCACAAAGGATGGCTCTGGTTCACTACTAACTTTTGTGGATCTCAACTAAGATTCAAAGATATAGCACCTATTTTTCTAACAGGCCTTCAAACAAGCTTTCCAACGAGCTTAAGAACACCCAAATCGGACTTCGGATGAAGAAGTTATGCTTATTTCTCTGAACTGGGCACAATTTACAAATCTGAGCGCGAAATCTTTTGGAGATGAACTTGACCTGACCAAGAACACAAGAACGAAAGGGAAACATGATTCTTGGTTGGAAACAAAGGGGAAAACAGAACGGAGGTAGAAAACAAAAGGAAACACAAAGATTTAGCAACCAAACTCGATTTATTGGATTAGAACTTAACCAAACTCACTGAAATTTCAGATCGGGTTGTAGGTAGTGGAAATTTTTGGGATTTTTCAGTTTAGGAAAGTAAAGGTAAAATGGGAAAAGGGTAAAAATCTTACTGAGTAAACCGTGGCTCTGAATACCAAGAAGATGCGGGGGATTTCCCAATCTTCTCGTTGTAGGATCGGAGGGGGATAACTTGATCCGTGCAACGTGACAAACCGATGGCACCAACAGCTACTCTAGTAGCCACCTATGACAAATGATGTCGCCCAACCACACATGATGGACCAATGTCTACCTAAACCACACAAAGGTACATACAAGCTCTTGCAAATCACAAGGATACACAAGGACAAATGGAAGAGAAAACTTCAAATCCTCAAGGGGACAGCTATGGCACAACCCTAAGGACAAGAGCACTTGGCTTCTCTATTTTTCTGAGTCAAATTCATGGTTAGGGTTTTAGGGAGGAGTAGGGGTGCTATTTATACTAGGAACACCCCTTCTAGTTGGGCTGAATGGGTTGATTTTTGGCCCAGTTCGACAGCAACAGAATTCTGGACTAGTGTTCACTAAAACAGGGATAACTCAGCCTACAGAGCTCCAAACGACATGCCGTTAGTTGTATATGAAAGTAGACTTCACCATATTTCCATCCATGTATAACACTTGGGTTGGAACCATCGATATTGGTATAGAATTCACTATGAATTTGGAAGTCAAAATCTAGACAGCAACAGTCATCTTCAACTTGCTTTCTTTGGACGCTGAGTGGCCTATCCATACATGGAGTATTCTTCAAACCTGAGTACAAGCATTGCACCTCTATTAGGTAGTAAATCATTCTTAGTAGATGCATGCTCATAATCAATAAGCAAATTTTGTTGTGGGACATCACGAAAACGTCTATTTGGCTGGCACACACCGCCAAACGGAGAATTTGGTGAGTACCATTACAAATTCGTGGTTGTTTACCGGTGGACGCTGTGTTGATTAAAATATTCATTTCTAGAAAGCACAGTGAATAGACGATTTTGCCCCTGCCGGCCTGACTCGCGTTCGTGGTCAGGTTGGACCAGGTATAAGCGACCTGGGTCGTCTCCCTCCTACCGTCTCTTCCCCATTCTCCTCTTCCTCATTCTCTCCCCGTGCTTCTTCCCCCTTTGCACAAACCCTAGATCCCTTAGCTTAGGGCTACTGGCATGGCATCGAGCTCGCATTCCACGCCGTTTGGAGCGCTGCACTCGGCCCCTTTGTTGCTCGAGCCATACAGAGACCTAGCAAGATTCTTGCCATTGGTACCTGGCTCCAAGTGTAGAACCATTCTTATCGGCCGCGTTTTGCATAACACCGGTAGCAAGGGAAAGAGGTTCTACACGTGTCCACTATTAGAGCATGTAAGTTTGTGATGGCTTGTTTTAATCTAGTGAAAGATGTGTTTTTTTTGTTAACTTGAATATGTGGTTTGCAGACCGACTATTCTTGTGGCACATACTATTTTGAAGAACACTATGTCGAGTACTTGGTTTCCAAAGGTGTTCTTCCTCATGCTTGCAGTTAGGTTAGATGTCGTGATGTCATGGCACTGAGACGATGAAGGATGGCAAGGACATGGTGAAGGCCTACCAAGGTGTTGATGCCTGCCAAGATCTGCTAGAGAGTGCAATCATTCATCTGAAAGATTCAGAGGCACTGCTAAAGACTATAGTTGATGGCCACAACAAACTAATGAACAAGGTCGACAAGATTGGAGAGCGGCTGCTTGTAGTTGCTGTTGCAAAGCTTTTTGTTTTAGTGTTAGTTATGTTGGTGTTGTTGGTTAAGTGACGAAAAACAACAGCCTAACATGTATCCAGCTATCTGTAGCTTCAATTTGTAAGACTTGATTTGTGAACCTATCCAGCTATCTGTAACATGATTTCAATTCCTTGATGCATCTTAAATTTGTCATAACAGAGTATCTGAGTTGCAACAGAATAGTCTAAGAATTAGGCATAACAGAGTTGATAACTTACATATCAGAGTAGCTGAGTTGTAACAGAATAGTCTGAGAATTAGGCATAACAGAGTTGCAACAGAGTAACTAAGTTGATAATTGAGATTACATAACCGCCATATGATGTTTGGCTATAACCTTACATATCATAGTTTATAGGCATAACAAAGTCTTCCTTACACATAGGTTCATTAAATAATAGGTCATCACAGGTCCATGATCAGCTTCTTCTTGCTCACCCTCTTGTTGGTTACCTCTTCAGAAACGGTCACTGTCTTGCTTATTTCCTCTTTCCCATCCTTCAGTTTCTTGGTGGTCTTGCTTGTCTTGGTGGTCTTCCTGGCCTTGGTGACCAACACCTTCTTCATCTTCTTTTTCTGCTGCAGGTCTGCTGTGGGGGAGGAAGTTTCAGCAGCAAACTCCAATGACCTCTTGCGGCTGATAGACATACAAACCATGACAAACACAATTAACAAAGGCAATGTTTTACAAGTCAAAGAAATGAAGTTTTGTTGGTTACCTTCTAGAACAGTCTGTTCGTTTGGCTGTGGCTTGTCGTAAACGATCGTAAATTTCCAGCCGGAACAGTATTTTTCTCTCACACAAACCAGCCAGCATTACTTCTTCACAAACCAGCAACGATACGAACCAGCCAACCAAATAGGCTGTTTGTTAGAGTTGGTGTTGCAACACTTATGTTTGTAGCACCTTCAATTTGTGACTGTTGGGTGTACACAGTTGTTGTAGCAGTGGTTTTCTTTGTCCTCACTCTCTTGGGCTTTGGTGCTGTTGGTGGGGTGCATCAGAGTCATACATAGTTTCATTGCAGGTTTTCATCATGTGACCAAACTGACCACACCTCTTGCATTGCATCTGTTTACCTTTCTTGCCTCCTTCTTCAGCACTTTTCATCCTTCTTGTCCTTGGACGCCCTGCAACTCTCTTCAACCGAGGAGGCCAAAGTTTGAAACCCATGTCAACTTGAGGCCACTGATTTCTATCTGTCATGGGATTTATCACATGCTCATATGCTTTCTTGAACTTAGCAGCCGAATAGTAGTCATCTATGTAGTCTTCCACACTTCTATTGCGCATAGAATGGATGAGACAAAGAGCATGAGTACATGGCAATCCAGTAATCTGCCACCTTTGACAACTGCATGTTCTGTTGTCAAGATCCACAGTATGCCTCCAAGTCTTCAGTTCCTTAGTAGTGCCTTGAATCTCAGCAGCGTTGTTGGGCCCCTTGTGTACCTCATCTTCTTAGCAGCTTTAACCCACTCAATATCCACAATGCTACCAGGATTTGTCCTCTCCACCTCAGCCTTGAATCTGAAAGCATCTTCAAAGCAGTCATCCCACTTGCCTTGAATCTGCACTAGAGCCATTGTCATTCCATCCCAAACAACATAGTATGAAATCTGGATGTTGTACTACTCCAAATCTTTCTTTAGTACAGCTGCTCCTATTGTTGGATCGTCCCCCAGGATGTCAATAACCCTGTCGCTCACCCAAGCATTGTGAGCCATGCAGTTGTGGTTCAGTTTGGCTAAGCTAGGACAAGTATGTTTGTCATACATCTTCTTTTGCCGTGTTCGCTTGGAGGAATTTGTGAGAGAGTGAACAGTGATTTTTAGTCGTGAACAGAAAATTCTGGCTGAAATTCATGTCATCCGAACGGCCCTTTATCTGCCACAAAAGGGCAACATCATACACAGGTTGAAAAAATGTGACACAATTGAAAGGAACAAAAAAATGAAATGAACAAACCTGCCAAGTCTTCCCATCTTGCAGTTGAGAAGCATGGATCCTCCACTTGCACTTCTTCTTCTTGCTCTTGGTTCCTTTGCAGTACCCTCTGTACCTTTTGGATTCACTATAAGGAGCTGCAATTTCAAACTCATTAAGCACAGCAAACTGCCTAATAGCCCTCTTAAAGGTGTCCCCATCCTCAAATATGACACCACATGCTATAGTGGGGTTCTCTAAGTTAGTTACAAGCTCAGAAACCACAGACTGATTGTTCTACCCATCATCATAACCAAGCAAAGGGGGAAGCAATGGGGGATCAACAGATGCACCTGCCTCATTATCCAAAGATAGACTCTGACTATATGCCACAGGAACCGTGTCATAAAAATTCACAAACAAAGGTAGCCTCCTTAGGTCCCAATAATTGTCAATAGCATTCATCATAGCTGCGTCAGAGGTTAGTTTGGTATAACATTCCGTGTACTTGTCAAAAAATGACAGATTGAACCCCTAATTCTTCCCAATAGACACTTTATCTGCTACATCCTCTGTTAAATCCTTCAGATTCAGAGTGTCCCTATCCCGTATTAGCTGAAAATCTGTTGCATCATGGTCCACGTTTCTACCGTCATCGCAAGCCTCATAGTAAGCTGTGACACGCACCACTATCCGTAATGCAAACCTAATGTTCATCCTAAAAAATGGACAAGAACAAGACAACATGAAAACCCTAACTTGTGTACCACTAATCGACCCCCATTTCATTGCAACGACCCAGCATTACCCAAATCAATAGAGGAGAAAAGTGCATACCCGTCAGGAACCCATGACAGATTCAATCCCTTCGACGGCGAATCTATGCTCGGGCAGAGCCACTTCGGTTTCGCCGGCGAAGCCATCTTCACGCATCCATGAAATGGTAGGGCGACACCGGCGGTGGGGGTGGCGGCGGGTGAGATCTCCTGCGGAGACGAGATGGCGGCAGCGGGGTGGCGACGGCGCTAAGGGAGAGTGCAGATAAGGTGCGGCTAGGGTTCCTTGCGTCTGGCGGAAGGTGGTCTGGTTCAACCAAACCAGGTCTGGCTTGACCAAGTACAGTTTAGAAAGTTTCTCTCTCCCGATCTCTGGAAATGAATATTTTAATCGACGCGGTGTCCACCGGCAAATAACCTTGAATTTGTAATGGTACTCAGCAAATTCTCTGTTTGGCGGTGTGTGCCAGCCAAATAGACATTTCCGTGATGTCCCACAGTAAAATTTGCCTAATCAAGGAGTGAATTCACCTTACGTTGTAGTCGTTGCGCTCTCGCCCGAGTCATTAGAACCTTGTAGACATTGTTGGCTTATTCAACACATGGTTGTGTACTATCATGGTGCATGTCCTCATCATAAGGGGCACGACAGAGATTTGTGTAGACCAGAGCATGCCATGGCCCCCTTAAGCTAGATAGTTTATTAAAGAAACACTTTTTCATGACCATACCATGAGGCATATTTTTCATTAAGAGGAAGTAGAGTTTGAAAATATACAAAAACTCGCGAGTAATCATAGGATTACCACACCAGTCTTAAAGACATACTCAGCAGCAAGAGAACGAAAAGGTACAAGCATGATGTCAGCTCGAGCCCCTCAGCGTGCACCCACTCGATCGGGCTCCAACTCGATCCGGGTACGGCTCTCCTGGCTGCTGCTTGCGTGTGGTGTGGGGGAGGGAAACAGAAAATAGACCAGGGCTGTTGCTAGCATGAAGGGCTGCTGCTTTTGTATTCACGGTGCAGGTTCGAACCTTAGGCCAACGGTGTGCGCGGGCCAAAAATCTTCTTTGTTAGACCAGCGGTGGTGTGTGGGCCAAACTCTGAAGAAAGGGATTCATGAAACCGGCTGTGGGGACCAAAATCAGAAGAAGGGAGATGGAGAAAAAAAAAAGAAAATCAAAGAAGAGGATGGTGTGGGATGTTCTCGGGCGAAATAAAGATGTTTGTGAATTGAACCCGAGCCAAATTAGTGAATAGGATATGATTTGACCTTTTATAGGATATATGATTCAAACTAGATGCAAACAAAATTTAAATTTGGTTCCAGCTCAATACATTACATTACTAAAAAAAATCAAAATATACATAAATCGTTTGATAGTTTTTTTAAAATTCTTTTAAACTAATAGGGCAAATGGATTCAAAGATTATGCCTAGATTTTTAATCATTAATGACCTACGAAATTCAAAAGATACTTCAAATGGGTGCGGTAATGTTTTTTTAATGCATGCGACCCACTCTTACCAATAGTCTATCTTTGCTGGCATGGTTGACATAAGGGCAGTTCCAATGGTGTATTGATGATAGTTTCTATTCTCATTAAATGACTTGCCACGTAGGTAAAATGCTGACATAGCAACGTAATTAATGAAGAAAGAGAGCAAAAATCCTAGAAATGATTTCCTCATAAAGAAATCAGGTCTTCTCTTAACCCAATGCACCAAAAAACCATGAAATCGCCATTGGGGATAAACCACCAGTTTCCAGGGGGCTCGTGCCACACTCCTATTGGAGAAAGAAGATAGAGTTGGGAGAGAGAAAGAAAAAATAATTATTACACAAAGACACCTTCACTATGGAAGATAGTTTCTATAGATGATTTCTTGTGCTATGAAAACCGCATCAATTTCTTCCATTGGGACTGCCCTAAGCATTCCTTTGTTGAAAAATAAGTAAACAGTTATGCCACAGGCATTGTCATAAAAACCTCATAAATAAAGACTCTGAAGTATGTTGTGATGATTTTGGGGTTGCCCTCCAGACAACAAAGCAATCTTGTCATAAAATGTATGTCATCTCTTGAAAAATATCATAAGCGGAGTTGATTTACAGGTTATACCATAGGTCCATAGCCCATATATTAACATTTTGCAATGTTTATATAAATAATTTATTTTAAAAACTCTCAGAAATGATAAAATGACCACATGTTCTATGTTTCATGCACTATATGCATCACATATCATATGTGTGCATTGTCTTTAGCATCCATAGAAAATTTGAGCTTTCTTTGATTGCTCTTAAATTTGATTTCAAATTAAAAATCTAATTTTAAGCATGCAATTTGTTATGAAACTTTGATTTCACTTGACCACGTATGTTGGAAAATTATATGACAAAATACTAATTTCTAGGCCAAAAATTTATATGATTTTTCTCAGTTTTTCAGAAACCATTTGAGCTAAACGATTAACCATCAAATATACCATTCCATAAATATTTTTATTTTATACTCTCTCTATTCCAAATTATAAGTCATGTTGACTTCTTTTTTTTTATACATCCACTTTGATATGTATCTACACATACGTTACATATAGATACATAGATGAGTGTACAAAAATATCAAATCGACTTATAATTTGAAAAAGATGGAGTAGTACTGGATCCCATAAAATGGGTGGTGCTTGAATTTTAGCATTTACTTAAAATAATTACAAGATTTTTAATGATCTTTTGGTACTTTGTTTTGGATTGGCAAGAAAAAACAACTTAACAGAGAACTTAGATATAGCAGTACAAGAAGAATTTTTCAAAACTATAAAAGAATTTGTTTTAAAAATATATAATCTATAATACCACCAGATCAAGCAAAATAGATCATTTTCCGTATCTACGTAAAAAGTTCTTTTTGTTTTGGATTATTCTTAATCGGCTTGAACCCTAAAATACTCATGCCAACCAACATGACATGACTCAATCACGTCATGTCATATGTAGAAACTAGAAAGTATTAAGCACTACGCCACTATGGATTTTCAGGGGCGGCTTCAAGGCCTTTGTAGCAACGGTTTGGTGAGCCGTCTCTATTAAATCATTGCAGCCACCCCTACAAATTCGATTGGGGCAGCTGTTGATTTGGAATATAGAGCGGTCCCTATAAATTATTTTCTAAAAATCACGATTCTGAATCAAAAAAATAGCAAAAAAAATTAAATTCGGGGAGGGCCCCACAGTCTGCCAATTCGTGCCATTTTTTGGCGTGAAAATCCCACACTCTTGCGATCGCTGGGAAAACTCCTACTCGTGCGTACCCTCCTATATCACTACACCTCAGACTCACTTATGTCTATATTAAATTTGGGTTCCCCACGTATTATCCTAAACTGAGTTTAAACTAATTGTTTGAGACTCTAAACGAATTCAAATGAAAATGTTGTCAACTACAAAGTTTCATAGCTTTTCGAGATCTACAACTTTCATTTTGGTAGAGTCTCCATCCGAGTTCGTTTACAAATTTTGAATTTCAAATTTGAGAAATTAAAATGTAGTTTTCCTTGACAAGATGAATTCAAATCAAAAAGTTGTCAACTATAATGTTTCATAACTTTTTGAGATCTACAACTTTCGTTTTTTCTGTTTGTCCATCCGATGTTGTTCAAAAAATTCAAATTTCAATTTTTAAAAATTCAAACGTAATTTTCCTTGACAAGATGATTTCAAATCAAAAAGTTGTCAACTACAAAGTTGTATAAATTTTTGGGATCTACAACTTTTATTTTGGTTATTTCTCCATCCGAGGTCGTTTGAAAAATCTAAATTTTAAATTTGAGAAATTTAAACATAGTTTTCCTTGACAAAATGAATTCAAATAAAAAAGTTGTCAACTACAAAGTTCCGTAACTTTCCGAGATGTACAACTTTTATTTTGGTCATTTGTTCATTCAACGTAGTGGTAGTAACATTGTTCACAAATTTCACATATCCCTGTTATAGTTCATAAATTTTACATATCCCTCTTATAGTTACATAAACTATAACAGGGATATGTGAGGGATATGTAAAATTTATGAACAATGTTACTACTACTTTGTCGGATGAAGGAATGACCAAAATAAAAGTTGTAAATCTTGATGATTTCTACAACTTTTATAATCATGACTTTTTCAGCTAAAATCATTTAATTTTCAAAATATTGTTTGAAGTTGTTATTTTTAGAAATTCAAATAGATAAAACACAGTTACATGAAAAGATAGACAAACTAATAACTGTAAGAAGACAATAATTTTATAGATCATGATTTTAGAAAAAATTTAGGAAAAATCATCAAATTTGAAGTTAGTACGAGGGAAAAAGACTAGTTACAAGTTCTAGCCAGAGATTAAAAAGAGAAATTAGAGTTTTTCGACAATTTCAAAATTGAATTTCATACACCATTTTAAAGCAGTAAATGATTTCAAATGTAAAAGTTATAAGCAACAAAGATTCATAACTTTTCGAGATCTACAACTTTTATTTTAGTCATTTCTCCATCCGAAGACGTTTGAAAAATTCAAATTTTAATGCTTAATTTTTAATATTCGACGTGAGCAGCTGGATATTGAGCAGTCCCTACAAATCGGGTCATTTGTAGGGCGGCTAATAACATCAGCAACCCCTATAAATGGATTTGTAAGGACGGCTTATTTGGCCATAATTTGTAGTCATCTTATTTGGCCACTATTTGTAGAGACGACTAAATATATAACCGTCCTGAAAAAAAGATGGCGTTGCTATAAATCATTTTTATAGCAAGTGAAGTCTAAAAAAAGAAACTAGAAAGTATTCAGGCCAACATAACAGTCACGCCAATCTGGACATGACTCAATCACAGCATACAGGGATAGGGTCCCTAGCGTATACACCCTCCGTCCTAAAAATGATGACATTTTAGCTATAAGATTCATAGCTAAAACGTCGTCTTTCTAAAATGAAGGGAGCATGTAGAAAAAAAAATGTTCGCATCGACACTAGCATAACCATAAATGTTCCATATACTCATCATCTGCCACGTCATAATTCTCAACCAAAAAAAAATCTGCCGCGTCATGGCTCAGTGTGATGAAAAGAATGGGTTGTCAACAGTAACGCAAATGGAAATAAATTAGAGTTATGGACGTTACGGCAAGACATGTAATTTGAACTAATTTTGTTTCCATTTGCATTACCATCGAAGGAACCAAACAGCACGTAATTTTTTTTCCCTGGGGATAAATAAAATAAAACAAATTCCCCACAAATGCGACCGTGCGTAGAGGAGTCACGTAGGATGAACTGCACTGCCGCCTCCGCGCTACAGCATTTTGAGGAATTCGACATGATTCGCTTGCATTCACAATCATGACAAACTGAATCAAAACTATATGCGAAAGAAAAACTTATAACTTTTATCATTTAAGCTGACTGCACGCCATCTCGACATTTTCTACTATAAGAAGGAAAAAAACATCCAATCTCCCAAACAACGGACTACAGCAGCAAAGTGAACCACCAGGATGCCAAAAGAAGCCATGGCATGGGATTTACAGAAATGATGCACAATTGGCTTCGCAGATCTCTTTCCTCAGTTTCGCACACCTGCCTTGGTGGCTTCATATACCCCCTTTTATCTACAACCCAATCCTGTACAATGTCTAACGACTCTGCAAGGACCTAGAAATACCAATGACACATGTATTACCAAAACTGCAGGAGACCAACAGATTACTGAATCAATCGAGCAAAAGACAATAATAAACTTGCTTACCACTCATGGAGTGCAGGTTCCTACAAGACTGAAGGTTGACGAAGCAAGGTTGGAGACACGAGGACAGCCTCACCACTTGTGACTTTTGCAGATGCAATCTCATCTAGACGTTTCCATGCCAATTCTTGCTTCAGTTTAAATTCCTTATCTCTGTCTTTGTCTTCCTCATATTTGCGCAAGCATTCAGTAAACAATTGAGGGTCGCGGTCAGAGAATAACTTTCGGACATTCAGACTGAGACTTTGCACGACTTGATTCCAGTGCCCATTTATATTTTTCTCCAATGCAGGGAAGATGATAGGCAGGATCACCTTACTGTTTTGCTTAACAAAATTCTCGAAGTGAGAATTGTTCCAGAAAAACAATACCCTCTCAGCAACCTAAATAAGCACATTACCATAGATTAATACACAAGCAATTACCAGAACAGAACAAAAAGACAATGGTAAAGGTAGTATTGGGTATCAAGATCAGGCCCCATTTTCCCTTTTAGGATTTGTTCGGTTGGCCCCTTCCCGGCCAGGTTTGTGGCCTGATCCACGGGGATGACCCCAGGCTAGATTCTACCCCGGCCCATGCAAAATCACTTGTTCGTTTAGCCCACTCGTGGGTACTACCCCGGCCTATTCCCCACGAAACCCTGTCACCCCGGCGTGGAAATCACCCCCCACGACAGAGCCGTGGAATTTCTCCTCAACGAGTCCGCGCTGTTGTGTCGCTGGGTCCTCGTGTGATCGTGACTGCGGAGTGCAGGGGATTAACCGAATAGGTTTTCTGGGTCATGGATTAAAACAACAAAGGGATTAAACCCCCAAGAGGATTGAGTGATATAGAAGGGATCCACTCAATCCTTCCATGGATAGGATCCTCTTAGGGATTTAAACCCTAACAACCAAACAAAGCCTTATTGTGCAAGTACACAAATGAAACTTTAGCAATCAGAACGTATAATATAGACAGCAATAGAGAAATAAATCAAGCATTCAAGCCTCCAAATGAATATATATTACCAAAACTGGAGGGATCAATCCATATACAAGTACACAGTTCAGTTAACAGCAGCCAATCAAATGGTTATACATGGTTTTCTAAAAAGTATTTCCAACCAATTGTTGTTCTCCCATCTCAGATAAAAATTTCAAATATCAAGCATTACCTCAGAAATTTTACAATTTGTGATCTAACAAAATTAAGTATATTTTCTGAAGCATGCCATTGTAGAGTCAAATATAAGTTCAAGGAAAAGACCCCAGAATGCTTAGCAAGGCAGTAATTATTTTTACTCCCTCCATGCCAAATAGAAGTCCACTAGGGCATCGACATTGTCAACAATATCTCCAATACAATACTTGTACTAATGCGACTCTTTCATTAGGTCAATGCCTATTTTACAATGATCATGCAGAGCATTTAAGGTTTTCATATACAGCATATAGTTAACACCAAGGAAATGAAAAACATTTATGAGCTAATATGCAGGTAGTGTTTAATCTCAGCACTTGCAGTAATTTATTCCTGAGTTCCAAAACATTTCTTTACATGGATACTTGCTTGATGGTGCATGCCCATGGTTGGCAACATGCTTCCTCTTGCTGTCAACACAACTCAAAGCCAATGTACAAAAATGAGGGGGAACCAAAACATTTTAGTTTTTGTTTTTTGTTTTTGGAAACCATCGCTACAATTCTCACCTTCATGGCTCAAACACTGCCCTTTAGGCCTTGTTTCGATGTTGTAGTATTCAGAAACTACAGTTTTAGAACCCATTGATGTGCAAAACCATGGTTTAGAAAAAAAGAAGTATTAGTGGAGTTTAAAAACTCCAAAAGGACTACAGTTTTAGCAATACCATGGTATTCATCAAAACCATAAAGTTTGTTGCATCCAAACACTTCATGTCACTCTAAAACCAAAGTATTTCATAAAACCATGGGATTTATCTAAAACTCCAAAAAAAAATTTGTATTCAAACAGGGCCTCAAACCTAAGGAAAAACAAGGTATATCTTTTTACAAAAGAAACGTTTAGGAATCCTGAGTCCTAACTATATGGACATCAATAAGTTTAATTACTATTGAAAAAAATATGGGAACCTATCAATTTTTTTTTTCTGCTTACAGTATTAACTCCAATGTGGGTAGGAATGTTTCAGAAGAAACCTCTAGCTGTTGAAAGTATTGTAGCTCTTCCTTAAATCGTCATTTCTTTAGATGGTCGATGGTTTGATTTTGCACTATCAAAGTAAAAGGCCATTCAAAGAGCAAATCTCTATAGACTAGACAGAATGGAAATATGTGCACACAATGAGCTATTTGCAACAACTATAACTGAAGCCCAAATTTTGACAAAGTTAAATAACTGTTAAAATAAAAAAAAATCAAGTACTCTGTTGTGCTGTTTTCACAATTAACTGATAATGAACAGTTAAGATAATAGGTGATAATAAAATTTTAGCACTGGACAAATTAATTTGAGTTCACAAAAAGAATACATTTAATGTCATGAGTATATGCTATTTTATTAAGTGCTAAAATAGTTATGGTGAACTAGGTTACACAGAAAAAAACCATGAAATAGTGATGCTCAGAAGCTAAATGAGGCCTGCCTTTTCTATCATCAGCAATTCAATATGACAATGACAGTAAATCAAAATACAAATTACGAAACAGAAATTATGTTTCTTCTGTTCAACTATTGCAATTAAGGCTATAGAAAATAAATACTAAACAAAGAGGGAGATTAAATTGATGATATGCACATTCAAGGCGAACACATTTGACAAAGATTTCTGACAAAGTAAACTGGAAATCAACAGAATAAACAAGTGAAATGATTTTTAAGTTAGTGGTGAAAGGAGGTAATATTATTATAACAACAGCATAGAACAACATTTAGCCAAGCAAAATTTGATAATTATCTCACAGGCACAACTAATCCAATGTTGACAACAGAAGAGTAGACCAACAAGTCAACAACTCAAGAAAAAGAGAAATAGATAACAAATAAAGTTGCTTAGAGGGAATAATTGTTACCTGGAAGTGAGAGCTGTTCAAGCAGCGAGCAATCTGGTGAGAAAGAGGAACCATACATTTTTGAAACTCGGCAGGCTGTGTTGCATCTAGTATCTCTTCCAACTCACCCAAGAACAGTACCTCCTTTGTGCTGTTGGTGACAGGCCAATATTTTATGAGGCCCCTAATAACAGTATCCGCAAGCTTGCAATCTTTCTCAACAAACTGTGTAATGCAGTAAGACAACTGTCGATGGTACACTGCAGTGCACCTTGGCTTGTGAAGTGGGATTAAGGTCCTTACAAGGAACAGTTTGTGCTCCTCCTTGAGTGGCAAAGCAAACCCGTTGATGACACTTCCAAAAATCTCCAAGAGCTCTGCAATTCCATTGTGCTTTTCTGTTTCATATATAAACTGGTAGAATATGTTATTGATAGCTTTCCGGATAAATGGCCGATACACCATGAACTTCCCATAGATACGGTGAAGTACCGTCTTAAGGCGATCCCTCTCCCTAGCATCCTCGGAGTCAAAGAGCTCAAGCAGCCTCAGAATAAAGGAATTGTCAATATATCTCTTAGCCAGTTTAGCATCATTTTCTGGAGACTGAACAAATGTCAAGAGCAACTCATACACATGGTACAAGTGTGGCCACGCAGGGTCCATCAACGGTTCATCCTCTTCTAGATCAAAAGCTTGAAGCACCTTCTTCTCCCTGGGTGGGGAAATTAGTGTCCTGAACAAGTTCACTGAGATCATTTTTGTGATTGCCTCCACAACAACCTCAGGGAACTTCACGGTAGCAGTCCTGACATACTCATCTATCTCCAACAACATAAGCATCTTTATTTCCTTCTCCTTTATGTTCTTTGCGGCATCCGTAAAGTCAAACAAAGTGCAGCACATGTTCAGCTTTTTGATGAGCAGACTCTGCTTCTCTGTATTGGGCACATCCTTAAAGCTCGGCAACGGTCGGAAGTTGGAAGAGAACAAAGCATCATTTATCCTTGAGTCTTGGAACCCGGTACGGTTCCCGCTCCCATAGGTGTGCCCAGTACCCGGCAGAATTGGCGGCTGGCCACTCAGGTCAGCGCCTCCAGACCCCGACAGCTGGTTGAACGTCCTCCCGCCAGCGAACTCCTTGTCTGCGGTTTTGGACGCCTTGCGCCGTCCAAATATCTGTTTCATCATACTACCCCACCCAGAACAGCTGACGCCACCCGAACCAGCACCGACAAGATTCAGATCCTCCGTGGAACAAGCGACAAAAGAAGCAAAGCGATCCTTGCTTCTTTTGCTGAAGCAGGAGCTACTACCACATACCAAACCCTAACCCCCTGACTTCTGGTCCATGGCATGCCCCCATCATCAACAAAGGAAAGCTTCAATTATGCAAGTTATCCTGACAAATGGAGACACTCCAACCTGTAATAGCAGCGGGGAATAGGGGGGTCAGCAAACAGGATGAACAGCTCAGGCAGGCCAACACTAAGCAGGAATTATAGCACTACTACTGCAGTCATATCGCAGGAGCAACCTAGAATGGTCATCGTCTACTACCCCTGTACCGTACACCCCCAAACGAATGTCAGGAACTGCTCGGAGTCGGAGCGCCCCCCCAGCTCCTCTAAAACCGGCGTGGCCTAGGTGGAATTGACGCGCGGGACGAAGACAGGAAGCCTACCTGAGGTGAAACCACGCGGCGCAGGTCCAGGAATCAGGATGGGGCGGGGCTACCGACAGCGACCTCTCCTTCTGGAGAAACAAAAAGCAGAGCAACGCAACGGTCAACACGGACTGCGGGCGCGGGCCAGTAAACGGCGGCGGCGCAGGAGAGGAACCAGAACCCCCATCCTCCCGCTCCGCCGCCAGAACGGAACTGGGAGGAGGAGGCGCACGTACCTAGTACACGGCGGCGGCGAGCTCGTCCTGCTGCGGCTGCGGGAAGTGGTGGGCGGGTGCGGGGCCCGTCGACGTAGGTAGGTAGCCTCGAGGAGCGACCCGAGTGCTGCGGGTGCGAGGTGGCGCCGGTGGGGACGGGTGGAGGTGGAGCGGAGAGGAGCGCGGCGGCAGGAGGGAGAGAACACGAGGAAGAGAGGGGGAGTTTCCTTGCTGGATCTCCTGGGCTCGGGGCTTCTACACTACGATTATTTATTATTTCTTTCTTTCTTTCCGTTGCAGCCCCCGCTCGCTGCTTTTCTCTCAACCCCTCTCTCTCTGGAAGACGGGCGTAGCAGAGCAGTTTTGGCAGGCCAGCGTGTCCTTTTCCGCTCTCTCCACGGTGTTTGTTTTTTCTTCTTCCTTTTTCTCTCTCTCTTCGGGGACACGGCTTGGTGTTTGTTGAGCCGTGTTTGCTGGCAGGCGTAAGCCCAAAGCGCGGACAAGGAGGGCGGGGCGTTCCGTTTCACCTTTGCTGCTGGTCGCATAGTGTGGGTGACGTGGCAGGCACACAAAAAAGCTCGCCTCTCACGGAGGAAGGGTTCACGCAGGCATTCTCCACTCGCTCACGCCATATTCGCATGTCACGGTGTTGCGGTCAAACCGTTGTTGATGACCAATGTAGTAGAAATTAGAAATGACCGAAAATTTAATTGTTCTAAATTCACGTGGAAGGCGATTGGAGCTGGAGAAGGCTAACATTGCGCAATCATATCACGCTATGTATACTCTGTCCCACACTTGGTTCCACCACTCCACGGTGACATGTTTCGCAAGCCACCGGGGCCTTTTTGCCCCACCGCCTCCACGTTGGTTTTTGGGTTCAGTTTACATCGGATGTGATAATTTTAATTGCTTTTGGAGTGTTACAATGACCATTTATGGCAACTAACAAAGCATTCTATTCATCATCTGGATTTTCTTTATCATGCTTCAAAGCATATGATCTACCAACATTGTCTTCTAGGTGATCACACGTTATCGGCCAGGTGATCGTACATTGCTCCAACCCTCCCTCCCATGCTCCTGCATGCCACCATTATATTTGTCCCATTGGAAATGGTTACATTCTTTTTTGTACATGGCAAATGTGTCATGTATATACCTAGTGTTCTACCACACCACCTACAATGCTCTACCACCCCCTCCATCTCACAATGTACCATATGCTCCACCTTGGCCGGACCCATCCGTGTTGTCCTCTGCGGATATGAGGTGTCATCGGTGCATCATATGTGACCTTACTTCTTTAGTAATCATTACCAATGCACCACACAACCGTTCTAAGCTGTATCTATCTATCTATCTCTATCTTTGCCCATCGCATGTTGTCACTTCATGCCATTTTGTGTCTCATTATGATAATTCTATATCTTCATAGACCTGACCACAAAATTAAACTTCCACCTATGGTTTATAGTTACAAAAAAACAAAATAAGGAGTGTAGAAAAAGGGAAATGGAGATCTAGAGCATTGATGTTTGAGTAGAAATAAATATTAAAATAAAATAGAACATTAGTTGAGTGGAATAACTTCTAGCTATAGAATACATGGGAGGGGTATTACCTAGATTTAAGACAGGATTGTGGAGATTTCTAGAGTATTCAATAGCCATAGAAATAAATATGTGCGAGAATACATGGGAGGGGTATTATCCATATCTAAGATAAAATTGTGTAGAATTGCTAGAGATACAGTAGTCAAAGACATAAATTACTAGTGAGATGGTATCCAAATCTAAGATAGGGTTTTGAAGAATTGCTAGAGTATTCAATATTCATAGAAATAAATGCATGGCAGGGATAGTATCAAATAAAAAATAAGAATCATGGAGAAGAGGTTAGGTAGTTAATATTTAAGAATTATATAAACAAATACATGCAACATGCATTTATTAGTGAAACAACTGCTACATATCTTAGGATTTGTATCAGAACTGTAAGGTATTGTGACGCCAGAGAGGGGGGTGAATTAGGCAACTTAAAATTCTACTTCTAACTAAGGCCCCCTATTTTCACCTAGTCAAAACTTATGCAAGAAAGTAATCTATCTAAATGTGCAACTACGATTTTGCTAGGTGTGTTGCTAGCTCTACCGCAAAAGAGTTATGCAACCTAGATTCCAATCCTATCAACTAGCCTATCAACTAAGCTAGAGAAATAAAGCACACAACCAAGGTAGCAAAATAATTGCAAAAGGTAAAGATGAGGTAGAGATGCAAACCACCGTCGACGACTCCGGTATTTTTACCGAGGTATCGAGAAACGCTCAAACTTCCCCCTAGTCCTCGTTGGAGCTCCTCACAAGGGCCAAGCTTCCGGTCAGGTAACTCCGTGGATAGCCCTAGGCCTTCCCCATGCGCAAGTGGGTCTCTAGTGTGCCTTCCGACAAGCCTCTCCCGGGCCGCTCCCCACCGTCTTCACTATCAAGCTTCTAGCCAAAACGCCGTGGGCCTTGTTCCCTTCGGTACACGGTGGTAGCCACACCACAAACACGGTTGGTGTGGTCTTGCAAGACTATAAGACCCGCCGAGTACAAGCACGGCTGCGCGCAAGCACCTTTGATCAAGAGGTATGCAAACCTCACTAGCAACTAGACCTAAACCTAGAGCAAGCGCATGAGAGCGTGATCTAACTAACCTAAGTACTTTGCAAAGCACCTACGCTAATCACCAAGTGGTCTTTAAGCTCTATGCATGTGGAGAGCACAAATGAGGTGTAGCAACACACTTCTATCTTTCCTCAGCTCCCACACACTTCAAATGGCCGGTTGGAATCATATATATAGGCCACAAATGAAGATATAGCCGTTGGGGCCAAGCTCCATGTTTCTACGTGGGCACCGGACATGGCGGTGCCAGGCACCGGACAGGACGGTGTCAGCCACGTCAGCTAGCCGTTGGTCACTAACAACCGATCGTTGTGGTACAGTTCACCGAGGAGGTGCACCGCCACCCTAAGGGTGGTGACTAGGGTGGTGCCTGAGTCTCCCTTTGTTGCTCTCTGGAATTTTAGGGTGGTGGCACCGCCACCCCCTGTCCAGTGCACCACCACCCTATGGCGGTGACCAGGGCGGTGCTGAAAGCTCTAGTTTGGTTTTGGTGAATTGATAAAACCCTAAGTGCTAACCTAGTTTATCAAGTGATCATGAGATAGGTAGCACATTCCAAGTGGTTGAGCAAATGAAGATCATGACATGATGATGGTGATGCCATGGTGATAATCAAGTGCTTGAACTTGAAAAGAAGAAAGAGAAAAACAAAAGGCTTAAGACAAAGGTATAAATGGTAGGAGCTATTTTATTTTGGTGATCAACACACTTAGAGAGTGATCACATTTAGGTTTGATAGCCGTACTATTAAGAGGGGTGAAACTCGTATCAAAATGCGATGATCAAAGTGCCATTAGATGCTCTAACTCATTGCATATGCATTTAGGATCTAGTGGAGTGCTAACACCCTTGAAAATGTTTGTGAAAATATGCTAACATATGTGCACAAGGTGATACACTTGGTGGTTGGCACATTTGAGCAAGGGTTAGGAACTTCACCGGCGGAGTGTCCGCCCGTAGAGTGCGAACAGTCCGATGGTGCCACCGGTGCCCTAGATAGAAAAGACGGAGGTCACTGTAAGTGACCAGACACTGGTCTCGGTTGGACCAGTGCGTTCGGTCAGTGGCAGCAGAGGGCGTGCAGCGTCGGTCTCTGACTGGATGCTGGGTCACTCAGTGACCGAACGCTGACAGGGTGCATCCGGTCCTGCTGACGTGGTAGTGGATAGAGGAGTCACCGAGTGACCAGACGCTGGGTGTGTCCGGTCAAGCATGACCGGACGCGTTCGGTTGTGAAAAGTCATCTCTAGATGCTTACTGTAAATGACCAGATGCTGGGGTTCAGCGTCCGGTCACTTTGAGCTGATGCGTCCGGTTGTCACTTGACCGTTGAGATCGGGCAATCAACATTTGAAGAGAGGGGACACATGGCACGCATCACGTGACCGGACACTGAGGTCCAACGTCCGGTCGATATGACCGGAGCGTCCAGTCACCCCGTGTTGTGCCCAGTGAAGGGGTACAACAGCTCTATTTCGTGGGGGCTTCTATTTAAGCCCCATGGCCGGCTCAAGCTCACTCTCTTGGCCATTTGCATTGACATAGCAACCTTGTGAGCTTAGCCAAAGCCCTCCCACTCATCTTCATCATTGATTCATCATCTTTGTGAGATTAGGAGAGAATCCAAGTGCATTGCTTGAGTGTTTGCATCTAGAGGCACTTGGTGTTCATGTTTCGCTGCGGGATTCGCTTGTTACTCTTGGTGGTTGCCGCCACCTAGATAGCTTGGAGCAGCAAGGATCATCGAGCGAAGGTTGGTGTTTGTCTCCGGCTCCGATCATGGTGATTGTGAGGGGTTCTTGACCTTTCCCCGGCGGAGAGCCAAAAGGTACTTTAGTGATTTGCTCGTGGCTTGTGTGATCCTCATCATGTGTTGGTTGTGCGACACACTATTGAGGGTTTGGCGTGTGATGCCAATTAGCGCGTGAACCTCCAAGTGAGTGAATCGCTACAACGAGGAGTAGCTTGCCGGTAAGCAAGTGAACCTCGGTAAAAAAATCATTGTGTTCGTCATTTGATTCCGAGGTGATTGGTCTTCATTTGTATTCATTCTTGTGATTGTTTGGCTCCTTCCTCGACATGGTGGTATAAACATCTTTCTCACTCTCTCTACATTACCGCAAACTAGTTGTCAAGCTCTTTAGTGTAGCTAGTTGTGAGAGCTTGTTAGTTTGATTAGTGTGACTCTTTAGTTAGCCTTTTGAGAGCACACTAACTTAGTATAGTGACATAGTTATTGTGTGGATAGAAACTACATAAACTAGAATTGTGGTAGGTGGCTTGCATTTTTAGTAGGCTAGCGCAACACCCTCTTCACCTCATAATTGTCTAACCGGTTTGTTAAGTGTTGTTGTAGAAATTTTTAATAGGCTATTCACCCTCCCTCTAGCCATTAGGACCTTTCAAGTTGTATCGGAGCCGAGGTCACCATGATTTGAGGCTTAACAACCTTCGGTGTAAAAATGGCTCAAATCAACAACACCAAGAAGCCACCCCAATTTGATGGCACAAATTATCCGTATTGGAAATCAAAGATGACCACACATATCAAGTCAATCAATAGAAAAGTGTGGAAGGTGGTAGAAACTAAAATTGAGATTGATGATCCGGAGAATCACACCACGGGCGAAGAAGTGCTTCTCCAATTGCTCTAAGTGCCATTCATGATGCAATTGATGAGAGAACATTTGAGCAAATCAAGAATATTGAGATGGCTCATGAGGCTTGGAAGAAGTTGGAAGAATCATTTGAAGGTACTCAAGCCATGAAGGGTGCAAAGGCATATATTCTCAAAGAGAAGTTTGCAAGCTTCAAGATAAAGGAGGATGAGAGTGTGCCGGAGATGTTCCATAGGCTTCAAGTGCTTGTCAATGATCTCAAAGCACTTGGAGAAGAGGTGAAGGACAAGGACTTCTCCCACAAGCTCTTGAGATGTTTGCCTTCAAGATTTGGCACATTGGTCACTATTCTAGTGAGGAGTGGTTTGGACACCATGACACCAAACTAAGTGTTGAGAGATATAATGACCAATGATACATATAGAGATGATGATGAGAAGGAAGAAAAGAAGGAGAAGAAAGAGAAGAAGAAGGATGAGAAGAAGAAGAGTGTGGCATTCAAGGCCACATCATCCAAGGGCAAGGCTAAGCAATAAACATCAAGTGAAGATGATGGCTCATGGGATGATGATGATAATGAGAAGATGGCTCTCTTTGTCAAGAAATTTGGCAAGTTCATGACGAAGAAAGGGTATCGTGCTAGAAGAAAGAAATCTTCATCCAAGAACAAGGAAGAGTCAAGAAGGTGCTTCAAATGTGGAAGCAAAGATCATCTTGTTGCTCAATGTCCATACAATAGCGACAATGATGATGACAACAAGAAGAACAAAAAGAAGGACAAGAAGGAAAAAAAAGAAAAAAAGGACAAGATGACCTTCAAGAAGAAGAAGGGTGGTTCATATGTGGTCACTTGGGATAGTGATGCCTCCTCAAGTGATGATGATGATGATAGTGATGATGACAAGATCACCAAGAAGAAGGCACTTGCAAGCATTGCTATCAATGAGAAGCCTTCTCTCTTCGACACTCCATCATGCTTCATGGCTAAGGCCACTAAGGTACAAACTTGTGATGATGATGGAAGTGATGATGAACATGATAATGAAAATGATAGTGATAGTGATGATGATGAACCTACTAAAGATGAATTATTTGATATGCTAGAAGATGCCAAAGAACACTTTGACATTAAGAGAAGGGAATGCAAGAGCTTGAATAAGGAGGTAAAAGCCCTTAAGCAAGCCCTTGATGAGCTCAAAGCAACTCATGAGAGGCTAGAGGAAGCCCATGAGAAGCTTAGCAAGGCTCACAAAAAGCTTGAAAAGGCTCATTCCTCTTTGCTTAATGAGCAAGATAAAAAGAAGCATGTTGAGACTTGTGATGTAGGATTAACTTGTGATATAATTGATGAATCATTATCTATGACTATCATTGTTGCTCCCACTAACCCTTCTTATAATACTTCTACTTCCACCTCATCTAGTAGTGATGGTCTCACTTGTGATGCCTCACTAATGGTTGAGAATGAGAACCTCAAGAAGGAGGTCAATAAGCTCACTCACACCTTGGCTAAGGCCTATGGTGGTGAGGACCGCTTGCTTATGTGCTTGGGTAGCCAAAGAGCTTCTCTCTACAAAGAGGGATTGGGCTATACCCCCAAGAAAGGCAAGGTGGCCTTTGCTCCTCACAAGACTAGTTTTGTGAAGAACAATGGTTGGTTTTGCATTAGTTGTAAGCAAGTTGGTCATAAAGAGCATGAGTGCAAGAACAAGAGCAAGAATGCTAATGTATCCTCAATTAAGATTAATTCTTTCTATGTGCTTACTAAGGGTACAAATGGTATGAAGGCTAAGTTCATTGGTAAACCATGGATGGGCTCAAAGAAGAAAGCCATTTGGGTACCAAAGAGCTTAGTAACTAACCTTCAAGGACCCAAGCAAGTTTGGGTACCTAAAAGGAATTGATCTTCTTTTATAGGTTAATTACAAAGCCAGAGGAAGACATTAGGTTCTTGATAGTGGGTGCACTCAACACATGACCGGTGATGCAAAAATGTTCAACTCAATCAACACCAATAGCAATGATGGTTATGATAGTATCACATTTGGTGATAATGGCAAAGGCAAGGTCAAAGGGCTTGGTAAGATTACAATATCCAATGACATGAGCATTTCTAATGTGTTGCTAGTAGAGAGCTTGAACTTCAATTTGCTATTTGTGGCTCAATTGTGTGATCTTAGATTCAAATGCATATTTGGGGTAGATGATGTAGAGATTATAAGTGTAGATGGCTCTAATATGATCTTCAAAGGCTTTAAATATGAGAATCTATACTTGGTTGATTTCAATGCTAGTGAAGCTAAATTATCTACATGCTTGTTCACTAAGTCTAGCATGGGTTAGTTATTGCATAGAAGGCTTGGTCATGTTGGAATGAAATAATTGAATAGATTGGTTAAGCATGACTTGGTTAGAGGCTTGAAAGATGTTGTGTTTGAAAATGATAAGCTTTGTAGCTCTTGTAAAGCCGAAAAAACAAGTTGAAAACACCTATTCTAAGAAAAGTATGATGAGCACTAGTAAAGCATTTGAGTTATTGCACATGGATTTGTTTGGGCCAACTCAATATACTAGCATTGGTGGAAACAAATATGGCTTTGTGATAGTGGATGATTATACTAGATACACATGGGTATTCTTTCTAGTGAACAAAAGTAATGTATTTGCAACATTCAAATCATTTGTCAAGGGCATTCACAATGAGTTTGAAACAACCATCAAGAGAGTTAGAAGTGACAATGGTAGTGAGTTCAAGAACACTATAATTGATGAGTTATGTGATGAATTTGGAATTAGACATCAATTCTCGGCCAAATACACTCCACAATCAATTGGCCTTGTTGAGAAGAAGAATAGAACACTCATTGATATGGCAAGGTCTATGCTTAGTGAGTACAATGTGAGTCAATCTTTTTGGGCCGAAGCTATCAACACATCTTGCCATTGTAGCAACCGCCTCTATTGTCACCTATTGAAAGAGAAGACACCATATGAGCTCTTGAATGGTAGAAAGCCCAACATTGCATATTTTCGGGTCTTTGGTTGCAAATGCTATATCTTGAAGAAAGGCACTAGATTGGGCAAGTTTGATAAGAAATGTGATGAAGGATTCCTACTTGGTTATTCCACTACAAGCAAAGCATATAGAGTTTGGAATTTGGATAGTGGTACTCTTGAGAAAGTTCATGATGTTGAATTTGATGAAACCAAGGGTTCACAAGTAGAGAATGAGAACTTGGAAGATGTTAGAGGCATTCAACTTTCAAATGCCATGAAGAACATGGATGTTGGTGAATTGATGCCTAGGCAAGTTAATGATGATGAAGATGATCAAGTGCAAGTGCTCTCCAACTCAAATGTGTAAGATGATATAAATCAAGCTAGTACAAGTGGCTCTCATGATAATGAACAAGATCAAGTGGCTAGTACATCATCTCAAACCAATGATCAAGCAAGTGCAAGCAATCAAGTTCTAATACTCCAACCAACCAATATTGCAAGGGATCATCCATTGGACACTATCATTGGTGATATTTCTAGAGGTGTACAAACAAGATCAAGATTGACATCATTTTGTGAGCATTTCTCATTTGTGTCATCCATTGAACCAAATAAGATAGATGAAGCATTGAAGGATGTTGATTGGGTGAATGCTATGCATGAAGAATTGAATAACTTCACAAGAAATCAAGTATGGGAATTAGTAGAGAGACCAAAGGGACATAATGTGATTGGAACCAAATGGGTCTTTAGAAACAAGCAAGATCAAGATGAGATAGTGGTAAGGAACAAAGCAAGATTGGTAGCACAAGGATATACACAAGTTGAAGGTCTTGACTTTGGAGAAACATATGCCCCGGTTGCTAGATTGGAAGCAATTAGAATCTTGCTAGCCTATGCTTGTGCCCACAACATCAAACTCTATCAAATGGATGTTAAGAGTGCATTTCTCAATGGTTACATCAATGAAGAAGTATATGTTGAGCAACCTCCCAGTTTTGAAGATGACAAGAAGCCGATCATGTGTACAAGTTGAAGAAGGCATTGTATGGCTTAAAGCAAGCACCTAGAGCTTGGTATGAGAGATTGAGGGAGTTCTTACTCTCTAAAGGGTTCATGATGGGCAAGGTTGACACCACTCTTTTCATCAAGAAGATTGTAAAAGATTTGTTTGTGTTGCAAATCTATGTAGATGACATCATATTTGGATCAACCAATTAAGACTTTTATGATGAGTTTAGAAAGATGATGGCTAATGAGTTTGAGATGTCCATGATTGGAGAGTTAAGTTACTTCCTTGGTCTTTAAATTAAGCAATTAAAGAATAGTACATTTGTGAGTCAAGGCAAGTATATCAAGGACATGATCAAGAAGTTTGGCATGAGTGATAGTAAAGCCATTAGCACACCAATGGGAACAAATGGCAACTTGGATAGTGATGCAAGTGGAAATATGGTGGATCAAAAATTGTATCGGTCTATGATTGGAAGCCTACTCTATGTGACCACATCAAAGCTGGATGTCATGTTTAGTGTATGCATATGTGCAAGATTTCAAGCCTCACCAAGAGAAAGTCATTTGAAGGCTACAAAGAGAATATTGAGGTACTTGAAGCATACACCAAATGTTGGTTTGTGGTATCCCAAAGGAGCAAAGTTTGAGCTAGTTGGCTACTCTGACTCGGATTATGTGGGATGCAAGGTTGAAAGGAAGAGCACCTTGGGCACATGTCAATTGTTGGGAAGATCACTTATTTCATGGTCATCAAAGAAGCAAAATAGTGTTGCATTATCAACCGCTGAAGCCGAATACATATCCGCCGGTAGTGGTTGTGCACAAGTACTTTGGATAAAGGACACTTTGAGTGATTTTGGAATCAAATTCAAGAAAGTGCCATTGCTATGTGACAATGCGAGTGCAATCAAGTTGACCAACAATCCGGTTCAACATACAAGAACAAAGCACATTGATGTCCACCACCATTTCATAAGAGATCACCAACAAAAAGGGGACATTTGCATTGAGAGTATAGGCACCGAAGATCAACTTGCCGATATATTCACCAAGCCATTGGATGAGAAAAGGTTTTGCAAGCTAAGGAATGAGTTGAACATATTGGATTTCTCAAATATGTGTTGATGCACCCCCCCCCCATTTATATGACATGCCTCTCTTTCGAACAATCCAAGGTAAAAGTTGATTGGCATGGCATACATCCTTGCTAAGGACATGTTTAGTGCATCTAGTCATCTCTCACATTTAATAGGCTCATTCATAAAAATCAAATGAATTTGATGATTATATGGTACCACTATTGCTTCTATGCTTATTTTGATCTAGTGGTAGCATATGACATGTTTGTGGGCTTGTAAACCTAGTGTTTGATCTAGAAAATGAGCTCTAAGTGTTTAACTCAACATGGTACAAGATAACCCTTATTTGGAGGTGTGAAGAAGCTTATCCTTGGATCAAACCGAGTTAAATATCTTTGGTAAATGATCTAGATTGGACCAAATTTGGGAAAATGATCCTCACCCCATTGATTGACATTGATAATCTCAACCTATCTATAATTTAAGCCTTTGTGGTCATTGATGACAAAGGGGGAGAAATAGTGCACAAAAATAGTGAAAAAACAACACAAAGGGGAAGTGAAATAAAGATACAAGTGATAGGGGGAGAACTTGACATAAGGGGAGAAATATGACAAAGGAAAGGGATCAATTAAAATTTTGAGCACACAAGTAGGGGGAGCAAGCTCATGAACTTATATGGTGCATTTGAATGTGCATTTCATATGTTTGCTTGCATGACACAAGTTTTAAATTTCAATATTCATGCTTGTGTGGTGTATGCTAGTTATAGGTTTGAATGATGAAATGAAAATCTAGCATGCATAGGTTATCTAGTGATTTCATTTCCAAGTGTTTCCAAGTGGTATCGAGCTAACCATGGTGCTAAGGATGGTATAATGGTGCAATCCGATTGGTATCATGCTTCAAAGGTCCATCTTTTATACCTTAGCATCATTTGGTACACAATGTCTCCTATATTTCCTATCTAAGCATATGTGCAAGCTTCAATCCAAACTCTTAGCACATATGTAGGGGGAGCAATTGCTACCATTTGGGGTTCATGAAACTTGTCCATATCCTTTTACAAATGTAAAAAATGCTTGGGCAAGCAACATGGATTCAATTGAATTTTAATTCATATCTTTATGAAAAGGTTGTCATCAATTACCAAAAAGGGAGAGATTGAAAGCTTTAGTTTGGTTTTGGTGAATTGATGAAACCCTAAGTGCTAACCTAGCTTATCAAGTGATCATGAGATAGGTAGCATATTGCAAGTGGTGAAGCAAATGAAGATCATGACATGATGATGGTGATGCCATGGTGATGATCAAGTGCTTGGACTTGAAAAGAAGAAAGAGAAAAACAAAAGGCTCAAGGCAAAGGTATAAATGGTAGGAGCTATTTTGTTTTGGTGATCAAGATACTTAGATAGTGTGATCACATTTAGGTTTGATAGCCGTACTATTAAGAGGGGTGAAACTCATATCGAAATGCGGTTATCAAAGTGCCACTAGATGCTCTAACTCATTGCATATGCATTTAGGATCTAGTGGAGTGCTAACATCCTTGAAAATGTTTGTGAAAATATGCTAACACATATGCACAAGGTGATACACTTGGTGGTTGGCACATTTGAGCAAGGGTTAGGAACTTCACCAGTGCCCTAGACAGAAAAGACGGAGGTCACTGTAAGTGACCGGATGCTGGTCTCGGTTGGACCAGTGCGTCTGGTCAGTGGTAGTAGAGGGCGCGCAGCGTCGGTCTCTGACCGGACGCTGGGTCACTCAGTGACCGGACGTTGACATGGTGCGTCCGGTCCTACTGATGTGGCAGTGGACATAGGAGTCGCCGAGTGACCGGACGCTAGGTGTGTTCAATCGAGCATGACCGGACGCGTCCGGTCATGAAAAGTCGTCTCTGGATGCTTACTGGAAATGACCGGACGTTGGGGTTCAACGTCCGGTCACTTTGAGCTACTGCGTCTGGTCGTCACTTGACTGTTGAGATTGGGCGATCAACATTTGAAGAGAGGGGACACATGGCACACATCACGTGACTGGACGCTGAGGTCCAGCGTTCGGTCGATATGACCGGAGTGTCCGATCACCCCGTGTTGTGCCTAGTGAAGGGGTACAATGGCTCTATTTCGTGGGGGGCTTCTATTTAAGTCCCATGGCCGGCTCAAGCTCACTCTCTTGGCCATTTGCATTGACATAGCAACCTTGTGAGCTTAGCCAAAGCCCTCCCACTCATCTTCATCATTGATTCATCATCTTTGTGAGATTGAGAGAGAATCCAAGTGCATTGCTTGAGTGTTTGCATCTAGAGGCACTTGGTGTTCATGTTTTGCTACGGGATTCGCTTGTTACTCTTGGTGGTTGCCGCCACCTAGATGGCTTGGAGCAGCCAGGATCGTCGAGCGGAGGTTGGTGTTTGTCTTTGGCTCCGATCATGGTGATTGTGAGGGGTTCTTGACCTTTCCCCAACAGAGA
Organism: Miscanthus floridulus; assembly: GCF_019320115.1. Taxonomy (NCBI): domain Eukaryota; kingdom Viridiplantae; phylum Streptophyta; class Magnoliopsida; order Poales; family Poaceae; genus Miscanthus; species Miscanthus floridulus. Next base: position 32,477,328 of record NC_089583.1, read on the forward strand.
GCCAAAAGGTATTCTAGTGAATTACTCATGGCTTGTGTGATCCTCATCTTGTGTTGGTTGTGTGGCACCCTATTGAGGGTTTGGCGTGTGATGCCAATTAGCACGTGAACCTCCAAGTGAGTGAATCGCCACAACGATGAGTAGCTTGCCGGCAAGCAAGTGAACCTCGGCAAAAAATCATTGTGTTCATCATTTAATTCTGAGGTGATTGATCTTCATTTGTATTCATTCGTGTGATTAGTTGGCTCCTTCCTCGACACGGCGGTATAAACATCTTGCTCACTCTCTCTACATTACCGCAAACTAGTTGTCAAGCTCTTTAGTGTAGCTAGTTGTGAGAGCTTGTTAGTTTGGTTAGTGTGACTCTTTAGTTAGCCTTTTGAGAGAACACTAACTTAGTGTAGTGACATAGTTATTGTATGGATAGAAACTACATAAACTAGAATTGTGGTAGGTGGCTTGCATTTTTAGTAGGCTAACGCAACACTCACTTCGCCTCCTAATTGTCTAACCGGTTTGTTAAGTGTTGTTGTAGAAATTTTTAATAGGCTATTCACCCCCCTCTAGCCATTAGGACCTTTCAGGTGCACACGGTGCTATCCGTTGCCCCCTCTTCTCCAGCTATAGTAGCCCTTTTCTACTGGCACCGCCACCCCTAGGGTAGTGCCCACTCAGCCACCGTTTGCTTCCATTTCTTCGCGTGGCTTTGTTCGGGCTTCGACATCTTCACGTCTTAGACTCCTTGCTTCACTTCTAGTCTATCAACACCTCCAATGTCTTCTTTTGAGTGTTGATCATTTTATTCATGTTCCAAAGTTGATCTAAGTCCATGTTGCATCCTATTGAACTATAAAATAAACACTAGCAAACACATTAGTCCAATTTGGTTGTATTGATCATTAAACACCAAAATCCAAAGTAAATGGCCCTAGGGTCCATTTTCCTTACAATCTCCCTCTTTTTGGTGATTGATGACAACACGACCAAAGCAAGCAAATAATAATAGATTCAAAATTTTACAACTATCTACTTGCTAGGATGCAATGCAAAGGCAAAATTATATGATGCAAAAAAGATATCACTTGTGAAAAACTTTGGAAACTTATCTTGCCCTTACAAATGTCCCCAAATGGCATTTTGGAGTTTGGACTTAAGCCTCCCCTTAACTCCATAATCCACTATTCTTCCTTTCTCGGACCATTACCGCTTATAAATTATTATGACCGTGATTGCTTTTGGTCCTATAAATTCTCCTCCTTTGAAATCAAACACCGAAAAGGAAGACATTAGTAGCACAAGGGAGGGTCAAATTTTGTGATCCTTTGTATGTGGAGTGGAATAGGTCATAAAATTTGACTCTCACATTACATAGACTAAGCTCCCCCTAAATATATGCATACATATGATGGATGGAAAAGTATATGTATAATTGGTAAATTAATGCACAAGGAAGTTTAATCTATATAATGCATGGAGAAAATATATAAATACCAAACTGAAATCAACATGATGATATCGGTTTAGAAATACCATATGTGGAAATCAATTTGATTTAAACCACTTGCAATAGGTGGTGGATGTTTGAAGTATGATGCTTAACTCCAGGGACTCCATTTTCCTTGCAATAAGACTACTACACACATGATAAGCTTGAAATAGTGTTAGTCTCAAAGCATCCAACTTGTAAAGTAACCTCCCCCTAAATTTATACATACAAGCATGAAATACTTGTAGGATACATGCACATTGATTTTAGAATAAAAAATATCACTTGAAAGACGACATCATGAAAGGATCAAGATGCCCAAGAGGGAGGATGAATTGGGCTAATTCTAGATTCTTTCAATAATTAAACCCTATGGTTAGCCCACTTCACCCTTTATGCCTAGAAAGTGTTTCTAATGTTCTACCATACAAAAAGTCTTGCAACCTAAGTTCCAATCCTACTCTAGCATGGCAATTCTATGAATGTAAAGACAAGAATTGAATTGCTCAAAGTAAAGAGAGAAGGAGGAACACGACAATATTTTGCCGAGGTATCGAAGAGTCGCCACTCCCCACTAGTCCTCGTTGGAGCACCCACACAAGGGTGTAGCTCCCCCTTGATCCGCGCAAGGATCAAGTACTCTCTATGGGTTGATTCTTTGACACTCCGTCATGGAGAATCACCCACAACCGCTCACAACTTGAGTTGGGTCATCATAAGCTCCGTCGGATGATCACCAAGCTCCCAATCACCACCAAGCCATCTAGGTGATGGCGATCACCAAGAGTAATAAGCATGAACTCTCACTTGACCACGACAAGCCTAATGAGAAGGGTGGTTGTACACTTTGCTACTCTTGCTTTCACTAATGAGGCCTCTCTCTTGGATTCTCAAATCTTAATCACCTCACTAGGACCTTGCTCTTCTTGGCACTCTCAAGGGTGTTTCTTAGATGTTGGAATGGGCAAAAGTGATCCCTTGAGTGAATAGAGGAAGTATTTATAACCCTCATTCAAAATGAACCATTATGTGCCTCTGCAGGGTGACTGGAAGCTTTGGTCAGTTCACCCGCCTCTGTGCAGTTTAAGTTGTGACCGGACACTGGCTAGCATCCGGTCAGCACTGATCAGACACGTCTGGTCACAAAAACTGCCCTTTGGAACCTTGCTGATGTTGACCGGACTCTGGCACCCAGCGTCCAGTCACTTTGCTGCTCAGCATCTGGTCAGTAGCTGGAACCTGACCAGCGTCCGGTCAGCACTGATCGAACACATCCGATTAGGATTCTCCCTCTCTGAAACCTTACTGGAGTTGATTGAACTCTGGCACCCAGCGTCCGGTCACTCACCTCTCAACGTCCGGTCGCATCCAGACGACTTCACCTTGATCAAATGAACTAATTGGACTCTGCTCCAGTGTCCGATCACACCAGAACCAGCGTCCAGTCAATATTTGACCATCTATTCACTTCCAACTCGCAATCATATGTGAATGAAGTTTGCTCCAATTGATCTTAGGGCTATTTTGGAGCTACCTAATGCTAGTTTTGACAAGTGTGCACCACACCTAACCCACTAGACTCACCTAGGTCAAGCTACCCATCCATACCATCCTTAATAGTACAACCAAAGGAAAACAAAGCCCTAAACTACTCTAAGTGTCTCTTCAACTCCAAACGACACTTAGAACTAGTCCATCCTTAACCTTGTCATCTATCCTTTGAAAACCAAAACGATTTCCATCATAGGGGCATGACGACCATGATTGCCCAATCAATTGCCATTACCATGACCTAACTTAATTGCATCTGCAAAACACACATTAGTCACAGTAATCTCGTATTGTCATTAATCACCGAAACCCAACTAGGGGCCTAGATGCTTTCAATCTCCCCCTTTTTGGTGATTGATGACAATACAACCTTGAGTATGTGAAAGAGATGAGGTTTTCAACATGCTTGGTTCATATAAGCTTTTGACAATAAGAACAAGAGAGTTAGGCAAAGCATCTAAGTCATGTTGTATGCAGGGAACTCTGTAGTAGCACCACTATACTCTGCTAGCATCTTAGGTGGCCTCACTGTAACTGCTCTATGAATCAGGAAAGTAATCCAGTGAGCATATGGCAGCTGCTGGTGACCTCTGAATCCCTCTACAATAGTATCCTCCATCTTTGATAGTAAGAGATCCCAAATATCAAATACAGTCTGCTGCATTAGAGAGTTCAGTAGCCATAACTGAATGCGAGTCAACCCCTCGTGATATCCCATCCTCAGAAGCAGGGTCCTCCTCATGACAACATCAAGCACTGTAGCTATAGGAGTGAGGTCACTGGGTGTCCTGCTCGACCCCTCGCCGAAAGGCTCTATGAAGCAATGGTGAACCAAATCAGTAGGAGGCACAAAACTGCCATGTGGATGTCTGGGAGGAGCTGTCTGACCATAGCACACCTCATGTAGCCAGACAGGTTGCTCCTGAAGCCTGAGAATCTCCTTGACCCTAAAGCTCATTAGCCTGTAATCTCTACCTCTGAATGCAAATTGAATGAATCTATGTTGAGGGTCAATTCAAAGTGTAGCATAGAACTCTCGGACCCATGATGGAACATATCTGTCTGTCCGTCTGAGTAAGTCTATTAGCCCTAGAAAGTAAGATAGGTAAGGATGAATCTGCTCTCCAGCTACTGCTACAATGGCCTCAATAGAACAAACCCTCTGAGACCTGAATGTTGCCTCACTGTTGAGATATGCATTATAAAAATCCTCCTACAGTGGTGTGTAGAAGGCCTCTGATGCACGCTCATCCCTCCTCAGCAGAAACCACTCCTCAAACTGCATGAACCTGAGCTGTTGTACTTGCTTGGCCATGGCGGCCCTCAAATCTAGATGAGTCACTGGAGGCGGACCCTGTGGTCTGGGAGGCGGACGAGAACCCCTACGCTATGTCTCTACCCTCGGTGTCACCTAGGTATGGGTACGACTAGAGTGGCAAAGCTGTGGCTGAGATGCCGGCTCTGTCTCCTCGGCCTGCTCTCCCTCCTGAGTCTGCTCTACTAGCTATGGCCCCCCTGAGGCTGAGGCTTCTCCAAAGCAACACAGCATCCCTCAAGCATGACAGTCCCAGCTGGACTACCATGACGACGCTCAACCTGCTCAATAGCTGCCCTCTGCGCTGGTGAAAGCTGATCTGCAATCGGTACTCCACTCCTAGCACCTCCTCTCTCTGCATGATTTGCAGCGGCTGCGACTGCTGCTGCTCTCTCTGTGTTAGCATCTGCATACTTTCTCTTCTTTATCGCCAGCTTCTTTGTTGCCTTACCTTTCACATCAGTAGGCAAGCAAGGCAGAGGCCTCGGATCCTCATCACTGGGACCACCTCCGGCGTTCTTGACACATGCCATCTGAAACAAACTACTGCCTCGGACAAGAAACAACTGTCACTAACACTTCCGAGGCTTGGCCTCGATCCGTACTCGCGAGCTTGGCCCCGAGTTGACTGACAACTGCCAATGAGACCTCAACAACACCAACTCGTTGCACGTTAGAATAGATCAGATATATGAATAATTTCAATATACATCTAAAGATACAAAACCCTAAGAAGCAAGCATTAGATACGAAATTGGAAACGAGGGCTTGCTACCTGATGAACCGGCGAACCGAAGAACAAGGAACGGATCGGGGAACCACCGGGACATCAATTAGGGTTAGGGTTGGCACTGCGCGGTGAATCGGCCGTGGAGATGCAGCTAGGGTTCCGGCGAGGCTCTGGTGGCGCTGTTGCGGCAAAGTAGGCACAAGAGATGGCTCTAGTGGTGCTAAGGGTGGCACTGGAGTAGGGCACGGACACGGCGGCGCTAGGGCACGGCGCGGGCAAGATGCGGTGTGGGCGCGGCGGTGCAGGGGTGCAGGCGCGGTGGTGCAGCGGCGTGGGAGCAGCGCGGGCATGCTGGTGTGGTGGCGCGGAAGCAGCGCAGGAGAAGATGGCGCAGCAGCGCAGCTTGGGCACAGCAGCGGCGCTAGCGTAGGGCACGACGCGAGCGTAGGGAAGCGCGGCTATGCGGTGGTGGCTAGGGCACAAGCGCAGCGCGGTGAGCGATGGAGGCGCAGGCAGGAGCGGCAAAGTCGGAGGCTCAGGGTCGACGGATGCGTGGCGGATGCGGGTTAGGTCCATACAATCTAGAGAGATTTTTTTAGGAGAATCCAAAGAAAGAATTAGTAGATTATTATTTGTAAATATAAGAGTATCTCCAACAACTCACTTCTCAGATTTTAGATTATTTCAGCTCTTAAAAAGGAGTAGGGAGAGAATTTATTTTCTTTCCACAACAGTTATTAATAATGCACTCTTTAAAAATGAAAAAAAAAATAGGCCCTCCGATGGATACCGCACCCAGTCGATCTCTGGCATCTCATTGATCTCTTTTTTTCTCTCCAATCCCAGGCACCTAGTTGAATTTCCCAATCAGTAGGAGTAGAAGATAGCAACGAATCTAGTCTAGACAAATTCTCGCACGAGAGCAACGAGGTGCCGAGTAAGAAATCACCTTAGACGCTAGCCACACACAAATCACTTTAGGTGCGTATATCTATCAAGACCGTATTTTAATTTGAGATAGACTTAATAGGACATATTATTGAAACATTAACTTATATTATAGATGACATGGTTATGCCGACTTACCAAAAAGGTAAAAAGAGATAAATAGATATATAACATTCCTATCCCCGTTTCCATTAACGTTTGATAGCTTTTTTTTCCTCCCATTGCGATGTATGGACGTGTGTGCTAGTTAGAAAAATAAGGAAAGATTGTCGTGCAATAGAAACAGGATGTGGGTTCAAATGAATAATAATAAATCATTTCAAATCTCAAAAAAAGGAAATAATAATTGACTCTGACCCAATTACATGCTGATTCTCTATCGTTTTTATTTCTTCTAATAACACAGAAGTTAGTTCAAGCGCAAAGTCATGATCATCATCTTTTTTTTAGGGGAAGTCATGATCATCTTTTTTTTTTGGGAGGAACATGATCATCATCTACCAATCCCCTGTTGTGCTGCAGCTGTACTCTTTTTTTTTTGAGAAAAGGGGGCTGTATTCAAAATGTGGTTGTGAGGCCTAACGTGGGTGGGCTGGGCCTATGGGCCGGAAACGGGAGGCCTGGATGCTGCATGGTGCACGCTGCCCACCCGACCTCGTCAGGTTGAGAAGCGTGGCGGCGGGTGGCGGGCGGCACTCTTGCGCCAGCCGTGTGTTTCCCCCTTCCCCCCAATCACCCCACCGGCCATGGAGACTCTGGCGGCGGTTCGCCGTGCCAAGAGAAGGAAGCCGGAGACACCCAAGAGCTCGGAACAGGAGGTCGAAGCAAGCATCTGGCCACTACCAGCGATGAGTGCGCCTGATTCCAATCCTCCTGGAGCTGGAGGAGACGAATCCTACATCCAAGATCCACCGCATCACTTGAATGGAACCTCTCTGGAAACGACCGGACTCGACAGAGGTGCGTCCGATCTTGGCACTGTGCTACGTCCGGTCATCACTTGACCATTGAGATCAAGCGGCTGAGGTTGAACGGAGGCGATACGTGGCGTGCATCCGTTGATCGAACGTTGGCAGGGTGCGTCCGGTCGATCTGACCGGAGCGTCCGGTCACCCCGAGCTATGCCCAATGAAGGGGTACAATGGTTCTATTTTCGTGGGGGCTATAAATAGAATGTAGTCTCGGCCATGGCTAGGGCTGAGCACCTTGGGAGACTTTGTGTCCATGCTTGAGAGTGCTTGGGAGCCCTCCATCTCACATATGCTTGATAGTGATCATTCGATTGTGTGAGAGAGCGATTCTAGTGCGATTGCATCATGAGGTTGCATCGAGTGGCACTAGGTGATCAAGTTGCAAGCCGGTGGTGCTTGTTACTCTTGGAGGTTGCCACCTCCTAGACGGTTTGGTGGTGGTCTCCGTTGAAGCCAGCAAGAAGCTTGTGTGGTGCTTCAGAGAAGAGCTTTGTGAGCGGGTGATGGCGGAGGGTTCAAGATGAAGCTGACATGTGAAGCCCACGCGTCAGCGATTGGAGGGAGAGAAGCAGCAGGGATACATAAGTCATTTCGCATGCTTTGTAGGCTTTCTCAGGCTCTCGGCTACGCTGACATGCTCATCTAACGTGCCATCTCTGCAAAGATAGTAAAAACATAGGAGTGTTACTGTATGACAAATGTGCAGGAGCGCGTATAAAGATGAGAAAGGGAGGAGTGCGGGTAACCATGGGAAAAAGTAAAAAATCCCGGCGGCGCTCTTGCGCTAGCCCTGTGTTTCCCCCTTCCCCCAATCCCCCCACCGGCCATGGAGACTCTGGCGGCGGCTCGCCGTGCCAAGAGAAGAAAACTGGAGACACCCAAGAGCTCGGAACAGGAGGTCGAAGCAAGCATCTCGCCACTACCAGCGATGAGTGCGCCTCATTCCAATCCTCCTGGAGCTGGCGGAGACGAATCCTACATCCAAGATCCGCCGCCTGGAGCTGGTGGAGAAGAAGAAGATGGGGTCAACCGAATCAGCAGCCTTCCGGACGCCATTCTGGGTGAGGTCATTTCTCTCCTCCCCACCAAGGATGCCGCCCGCACCCGAATCCTCGCCACCCGGTGGCGCCATCTCTGGCGTTCCGCCCCTCTCAACCTCGACGGCGTTAACATTTTCCCCATCGATGTCGTCTCCCGCATCCTCTCCGTCCACCGGGGCCCCGGCCGCCACTTTCGCTTCCCCGCACAACACCTAAAGGACCACCCCGCCACTATGGATGCATGGCTCCGATCCCGCGCAACTCGACAATCTCCAAGAGATTGATTGATGGATCCCCTACATTTTTCAGGATATGTCGAAACTGCCACCTCAGCCAACATCTACCTTCCGGTTCTCGTCGTGCCTTTGCGTCGCTACTTTCAGCCAAGGAAAAAGTCTAAATAACCCCCTGACATATGGTGGGTGGTCTACTTAACCCCCAAACCTATAAAACCGGGTATCCAACACATTAAATTTTGCAAAACCAGTCATTTTACCCCTGGGCGGTTTTGGGCACCTGGTTTTGCCTACATGGCGCTACGTGGCGCTCCAAGTTGGCAGACAGTGACACAGTGGCTGCCGGGCCCAGCTGTCATCCCCCACCTCCAGTTCCATCTCCTACCTGTTCGTGGTGTTCATGGCGGCGCCTGCGGTGGCCTGCGAGTGGGCTGCGTGGGGGCCTGAACCCGACCGGCGAGGGCATCGCCGGCACGCAAGCACTGGCATTGGCGGGGTTCGGGTCCGGGCCCGCGGCGCCCTCCGTGCGGCCCTGTCCTTCCACCGCTCGCTCCTCACGCCGTGTGAAACAGCGCGCGCCTCAGGCGTGTCGCGGTGGGCTGGCTTGCAGCGATGCTCGCCGTCGTCGCCGCGTTCACGGCGTTCGTGGACGGGCGGTTACCGGCGCTGGTACGGCGCGAGTTGCTGCGACGACGAGAACCTCGGCGCAGAGTCGGGCGCGTGGCCGTGGTGGCTGACGGCGTTCCAGCGGCTTGGGTTCACGAGCGCCGACGTACGTGGTGGGCTGGTGGCGTGCGTGAAGGAGGCAAACATGGTGGGCATGGGCGCGACCGGGGCGTACAGGGCGGAGCTCCCGCGCGCGCGCCGTGATCGCTGTGAAGCTATGGCAGCCGGCGCCGGTGGACGGCGACGCCGTGGTGTCGGCGAGCGAGCTGAACGCGGACGTGCTCAAGGAGGTGGCGCTCCTGGGGTGGCTCCAGCACCGGAACATCGTGCAGCTGCTGGGGTACGTGCACAATGACGCGGACGCCATGATTCTGTATGAGTTCATGCCCAACGGCAGCCTGTGGGAGGCTCTGCACGAGCCGTCGGAGAAGCGATTGTTCTGACGCATGCAATTGCAATGGCAATGTTTGCAGAGTACGGGTACATGCTGAAGGTGGACCAGAAGAGCGACATCTACAGCTACGGCGTGGTGCTGATGGAGCTCATCACGGGTCACCGCGCGGTGGAGGCGGTGTTCGGCGAGGGGCAGGACATCGTGGGGTGGGTGTGGAACAAGATCCGGAGCAACACGGTGGAGGAGCACCTAGACCCGCAACGCGTGAGGTCGAGCCCCATACTGCGCCCCGCCCTGTACACGCGCGAGATCCAGGATGCCACACGCGCCATCTGCGCCCCGTACTTCGCCCTCGCGAGGTCGAGCGGGGACACCTACAGCTGCAAGGTGCGCGACGCCGGGCGAGCTCGTCGGCCGCGGCGGTGTCCGCGGCACGGGCCGGCGAGCCGAGGCAGAGCAGCAGCTGCCATGGCTGAAGCCGGCGCTGCGCGGCGTGCAGGAGGAAGGCGACCGAGGGGAGTAGCACGGCGGCGGCGGTCTCGACGCGGCCCACGGATAGCGCCGAGAGTGGTGTGTGCTCCACGGCCGCGGCGCCGGACAGGGCGTCGTGCTCCAGCGACGGGTCCTCGAGGCAGTTGAGCGCGAGGAAGGCAGGCGTGGAAGTGGCGGGGCTCGTCATGCGCCTACGAAGCACACTGCGCGAACTGCGCCTTGACTGAACCAGCAGCCCTCTGCCATTGGTGCTAGCTTGCTTTCCTGAAAGCCGATACGCGGGACTGCAGGCCGCCGTGCAAGCCGCAAAAACAATGCAGCAGAAAACGGGTCAGGGCCAGCGTGTCCCTAAGGTCCAGCTTGGAAAGCCACATAGGCAAAACCAGAAGGCAAAGCCACAATAGGGGGTAAATTAAACGGTTTGTCAAAGTTTAGTGTGCTTGTTACCTGGTTTCAAACTTCAGGGGTGAAGTAGCGATAGTGCTAAAGGCTAGGGGGTGATGTAGATTTTTTCCTTTCAGCCAATGCCACCTCTCTGACGACATCGCCCAGGCGCTTCAGTTCCCCATGCTCAAGAAGCTAGCAGTTCAAGGCGTCAGCATTTCGGAGGATTCCCTGCTTAGCATCATTGCTGCTTCTCCCGTCCTCGAGTGCTTGCTGCTTCGCAAAAGCTTTGGATTCCACTGTGTTAGGATCAACTCAGCTAGCCTTACAAGCGTTGGTGTGAGTGCTAGGTATAATCGAACAACGACCTACTTAGAAGAATTCATTGTCGAGGATGCCCCTTGCCTTAAAAGGATTCTGTATCTTCGAGCACCAGGGACGGGCACGCAACTGCGAGTATCAGTTATTTCCGCACCTAATCTGGAGACCTTGGGTTGCCTAAGTTTTCCTGATTACTCTTCCAGGCTCGTGTTGGGCTCTATAATTATTGAGGTATCTCTTGCTTTTCCACCTCTTGCCTACAGGTTCTGATTTGCTTTTCTGTGTGCAGAAAAAACTTGAAAATATCGACTTTTATAGATGGGCTAACACAGGTTTCATGCAGCCATGCGACATAAAGGGATTCCGGGTCACTAACTCGACAACGCCGGCATGTACTGTCAAGGTTTTAGGAGTTTCTATTTTTTCTCTTAGCCTGGATGCGATTATTGACTTAATGAGATGCTTCCCAAGCTTGGAGAAGTTGTATATCAGGGTAAACATACTAATCTAGTAATTCATTGTGTTCATATATTCTTTGGATCTGACTTAATATTATGTCAATTCTTCTTGGATTAGTTGTGTTTGTATACTTTTTTTTTCCTTTTCAGTCATACAAGGTGGTGGGAGACAAGAATTTATGGCGCCGTAAACATCATAATCTTATTAAATGCCTTAACATCCGTCTCAAGACAGTCGTGTTGAATAATTATCGAGGCATAAAGTCACAAGTTAACTTTGCAACATTCTTTGTACTGAACGCAAAGATGCTGGAGTCAATGATATTTGAGTGTCGAAGGGACAGTGTGACTGATAGATTTCTTGCAGAGCAGCATCAGCTGCTCCAGCTGGAGAGAAGGGCTTCAAGATGTGCTCGGTTTTATTTTACTACTAAAAGATGTGAGCATGCGTTCATGCATATTAATCATGCCCATGATTTGTCTAAAACCGATCCCTTCGAATGTGAAGAAAGAGGGGTAGGTGTATGCGCATCCTTTGAGTAGTTGCTGCTTGACTCGTACTCTTGTTTGCTGTTAAATTTGATGAGGTCTATTCCTTTTTCTAGTGTGGAAGTAGGGGGTTGCTAAATGAACTATCTATATTGTAAGATTTCTGTAATTGTGGCAATCTGACTTACTAATCTGTAATGCAATAAATCTTTATGTAGTAGTTATTGGCAATGTTTGATGTTGCACGTAATTCTGTTAATAAAGTAGAGCTAGTGTGAATATAACTTTGTTTTAAATGTTCTTTTATTTGATGTTGTTTACTTGTGCTCAGCAGCACAACAGGCTAGTGTGAATATAACTTTGTTTTAAATGTTCTTTTATTTGATGTTGTTTACTTGTGCTCAGCAGCACAACAGCCCATAATTATGTTTGGTGGTTTGTTGGGCTCGTCGATGAATCACGGCTCAGCCCTTTGGGCTGAGGTGCACTAGAAACACCGGCGCGGCTTGGAGTGTACCGCCCGTCTTCCATACATTGTAGCCTAGAGAATCAATCTCATTTTAGTTGTCTGTTGTGCTTTCATTCTGTAGCTCAGCAATGTACCTTATAATGGCAAATTTACAAAAAAATAATAATATGATTACAGATGGATAACTACAAACCAAGCAAAAATTGTTTAACAGATGGCATGGAGGAGAGATAAGTTCAGCCTTATGGCATTCTATAATTGTAGGACTAACTTGTGCTCTATTATTTGAGTAAACTATGAAACATTAGGACAAAATGGCATATGTACTTTCAAACAGGTAAGAGCACAGTAGCAGCAAAAGAGGAGCCTCTGATTTCTATGCTGATAACTTCAGCTAACAGATCCCATTTTCTGCTACTTTTCGGGTGATAACACATGAGAATGCAGTTTATATAAGAATGAAGGCATCTGTGTGGGGTTCTCTACTTATTGGAGTCGTCTTCTCTTTTTTTTTTTGTCAACAAACATGCACATATTTCAACAGCGTCTAGCTGTTAGAATTGTTACATGGTCTTTCAGTACATTATGCAGTGCTTCCAGTATTGGTGGGCACTGTATGACATGATATCTGTTGGAACATGACAATGATAGACTTGTAGGGTGGGGTTGAGAGTGTACAAAAGCCTGTTTTGCTAATGTATGAGCAATGTGATTTTGGGTCCTCCTAATCTTGTAGATTCTTGTGTTCCGTTGCCTTGTTGAGTTGATGAGTATTTGGGTGAGGTGCTTGATTCTACAATCAGGCGGTGTGGACTGATCACCTGAATTGAAGAAGTTGACAAGTTCCTGGTTGTCTGATACGAAGGTGATGTTGTGTATCTGTGGTCTTTCGGTGACAGTAGCAGCAAGCACCAGGGCAGCTGCCTCTGCCATGACCACCGAGATAGAGTTTGTAACTGCAGCCTTGATGTAGATGTTTTGAGGTGGATGCATTCCTGTATTGATAATATAGATTCCCAGTCCAGCTTTCTTCGGATATACCGTACCGAGTCCTGGTCTGGCACCGTGGATGCATCGGTGTAGCATCTGGAGCCTGGGAGCAGTGCTGGGAGTTGTACAGTGTGTGTATTTGATGCTGTTCCATTGTTCCAGTTCACCCAATCGTGGATTGCAGCCTGGGTATTCTGTCTTGCAATTGTATGATTCATACCTGAGAACTGAATGTGAGCGGCTTGTTGATTCCGCATCAGTGTCGGAGCTGCAGCACTTGCGGTGTTCATGACAGCTTCACTGCCTTCCTCCGTTTGGTTGCTGTGCGCCTGGTGGTGGATTGCCTCCTGCATGTGTAGGATTCATATCTGGTCTGATTTCGTGCACCGGTGTGGGTGGTGTTTGTGGAAGGGCTTGGTTCCTGTACGCCTGGTTCTATGTTTCAGCAGCTGTCACCTTCATTTCCTTCCGCTGGTCGTGCAGTATAGTTCTGGTCGTCACCTGTATAGTTGATTAAATTTGCCACCGAGATGTTTGCAGCCACCTCATGGTGTACCTGCGAAGGAGTCCAATTTTCTCTACAAACCTTTTGTCGCTTCTAGCTTTCCATATGTACCAGAGAGTTGTTAGTTTTTTTTTGGCAATAAATCTTCTGGAACAGAATCAGATGTAAGAGTAGACATAATTATTTGCACCCCATCATCTTCATTTGGCAGAATGTTGGAGCGGTGGAGTCGGGCGCGGAGCTCCAATGAGCGGTAGATAAGGCTACGACGGTGGGGTTGAGTGCAGTAGAGAGATTTTTTTAGAGGTGCGAACAGGAGCGAGTGGACAGATAAGATAGCCAATGGGAAGCCGTGTCTATCTGTCCCCGGATGCCATCACCGAAAAAAAAAATCGATGTGCAGGTGACGTACGGATGCACGCAAATGTAAGTTTGAGCTTTTTGAAAGAAGTTTTGTACAATAAGAAACGTAAAAGAGAAAATTATCATGCAATAGAAGCAGGTTTGCGTGTTCGGATGAATAGTCACTCCGATCCATTTACGTACATGCCGATTCTCTCTTTTTGGTGTTATATCCTTACACTAACATATGTTTTTTTTATAACTTACAACGTAACATATGGGAAAAAATCTATTTTACCTCCCTAAACCATCCTCAAAGTTTAGTTTTCCTCCTTAAAAAATAGGGTAAACCTTCTTCCTCAACTTTTAAAACCATTCATTTTACCTCCTGACCCTGTTATAGGTGGTTTTCGAAGGTTGTTTTGTCTTATTTATTTATTTATTTTGCCTAAATATTTAAAAAATCATAGTAAATCACAGAAAAATTATAAAATAAAAAATCTAATTTTTGGACTCCACATGAATAGATCTACACAGTAAACATATAATATAGTATGCTTTAGTATAAAGTTTTTGCTGTAGCTTTAGATTTATGATTTTATGTAATTAATTCATAGCTGCAGTTTCAATGATGGTGAAATTTATATTGTGGTCTAAGTATTATATGTTTAACCTATAGTAAAAATTTCATACTCGTTTCTATTTTTACAGACTTTTAACTATTTTAAAACTATTTAACAAGCATAAAACTAAATAAATCTATAACTTAGTTATACATGATCTAATGAGTATGAAATTTTTACTACAGTTCAATAATATAATAGTTAGCTCACAATAAAATTTCATCACAATTGAACCATAGAAACTCAAGCTTTGAATTAATTACTTAAAATCATAGATCTAAAGCTACAACAAAAACTCTGTACTAAAGAGTACCATATTATATATTCACTGTGTAGATCTACTCATGTGAAGTTCATGAAAAATGAATTTTCTATTTTATAATTTTTCTGTGTTTTACTATGATTTTTCAAAAAAATAGCCAAAATAAATAAAAAAGAAAAAAAAAATAAAACCGCCTTTGAAAACCACCTATAACCGGGTCAGTGAGGTAAAATAAACAGTTTTAAAAGTTGAGGGAAGTGATTTATCCGGTTTTAAATTTTAGGGAGAAAAACTAGACTATGAGGATAGTTAAAATGAACTTTTTCCTAACATATGTTAGTTCAAGCTCAAAGTTTGCATTCGAAATTGGCTGTGAAGTCTAACGCATATGATCTGGGCCCATGGGCCGGCAACGGGAGGCCTCTCGATGCTGCACGCACCCAAACCCTACGGAGCTTCAGCCAGCCGTCGTTTTCCCCTTCACCCGCCTCGTCCCCAATCAACCCACCGGCCGGCGGCCATGGAGGCTCTGGCGGCGGCGCTTCGCCGTGCCAAGAGAAGGAAGCCGGAGGCGAGCTCGGAACAGGAGGGTGGAGCAAACATCTCGCCGCTGGTACCAACGACGAGTGCACCTGAATCCAATCCTCCGAGTCCGGGAGCCGGAGGAGATGAATCCCACATTCAAGATCCACCGCCTGGAGCCGGTGGAGACGAAGAAGATGGGGTCGACCGAATCAGCCTCCTCCCGGACGCCATTCTAGGTGAGGTCATCTCTCTCCTCCCCACCAAAGATGCCGCCCGCACGCGAATCCTCGCCACCCGGTGGCGCCATCTCTGGCGCTCCGCCCCTCTCAACCTCGATGGCGGTGACCTTCGCACCATCGATGTCGTCTCCCGCATCCTCTCCTCCCACCGGGGCCCCGGCCGCCGCTTTCGCTTCCCTGCACAACTCCTATGGGACAGCCCCGCCACTGTGGATGCTTGGCTCCGATCCTCCGCCCTCGACAACCTCCAGGAGATTGACTGCTTTGCGACGGATGGGTTGAAACTGCCACCTCAGCCGGCGTCTACCTTCGGGTTCTCGTCGTCCCTTTGCGTTGCCACTTTCAGCCAATGCCACCTCTCTGACGACATCACCTTGGCACTTCAGTTCCCCCGGCTCAAGAAGCTGGCACTTCAACGGGTCATCATTTCGGAGGATTCCCTGCATAGCATCATTGCTGCTTCTCCCGTCCTCGAGTGCTTGCTGCTTCGCAGAATCTTTGGCTGCCGCTGTGTCAGGATCAACTCAGCTAGCCTTACAAGCACTGGGGTGAGTGCTGCGTATGATCAAACGATGACCCGCTTAGAAGAATTCATTGTCCAGGATGCCCCTTGCCTTAAAAGGATTCTGTATCTTCGATCACCACGAACGGGCACGGGACTACGAGTATCAGTTATTTCAGCACCTAATCTGGAGACCTTGGGTTGCCTAAGTTATGCTGACCACTCTTCCAGGCTCGCTTTGGGCTCAACGATTATTGAGGTACCTCTTGGTTTTCTACCTCTTGACTACAGGTTCTGAGTTGCTTTTCCATGTGAAGAAAAAACTTGAAATATCAAATTTTATAAATGTGCTGATGCATGTTTCATGCAGCCATGCCGCATAAAGGGATTTCGGATCATTAACTCGACCAGGCCAGCATGTACTGTCAAGATTTTAGCAGTCTGTATTTTATATCTTAGCCTGGATCTGATTATTGACTTTATGAGATTCTTCCCATGCTTGGAGAAGTTGTATATCCAGGTAGACATACTAAACTAGTAAATTCATTGTGTTCATATATTCTTTGGATCTGGTTTAATATTGTGTCAATTCTTCTTGAATCGGTTGTGTTTGTATACTGTTTTTTTTTTCCTTTTCAGGCATACCAAGGGGGATACAATAATTTATGGCGCCGTAAACATCGTAATCTTATCAAATGCCTTAACATCCGTCTCAAGACAGTCGTGTTGAATAATTATCGAGGCATAAAGTCACAAGTTAACTTTGCAACATTCTTTGTACTGAACGCAAAGATGCTGGAGTCAATGACATTTGAGTGTCGAAGGGACAGTGTGACTGATAGATTTCTTGCTGAGCAGCATCAGCTGCTCCAGCTGGAGAGAAGGGCTTCAAGATGTGCTCGGTTTTATTTTACTCCTAAAAGATGTGAGCATGCGTTCATGCATATTAATCATGCCCATGATTTGTCTAAAACCGATCCCTTCGAATGTGAAGAAAGAGGGGTAGGTGTATGCGCATCCTTTGAGTAGTTGCTGCTTGACTCGTACTCTTGTTTGCTGTTAAATTTGATGAGGTCTATTCCTTTTTCTAGTGTGGAAGTAGGGGGTTGCTAAATGAACTATGTATATTGTAAGATTTCTGTAATTGTGGCAATCTGACAGTGCCACAATTTGACTTACTAATCTGTAATGCACTAAATCTTTATGTAGTAGTTATTGGCAATGTTTGATGTTGCAGGTAATTCTGTTAATAAAGTAGAGCTAGTGTGAATATAACTTTGTTTTAAATGTTCTTTTATTTGATGTTCTTTACTTGTGCTCGGCAGCACAACAGACTACTGATAATTACTTGATTGGTCTTAAATTTTGCTTATAGCACAAATTAGGGCCCATAATTATGTTTGGTGGTTTGTTGGGCTCGTCGATGAATCACGGCTCAGCCCTTTGGGCTGAGGTGCACTAGAAACACCGGCGCGGCTTGGAGTGTACCAGCCCGTCTTCCATACATTGTAGCCTAGAGAATCAATCTCATTTTAGTTGTCTGTTGTGCTTTCATTCTGTAGTTCAGCAATGTACCTTATAATGGCAAATTTACAAAAAAAATAATAATATGATTACAGATGGATAACTACAAACCAAGCAAAAATTGTTTAACAGATGGCATGGAGGAGAGATAAGTTCAGCCTTATGGCATTCTAGAATTGTAGGACTAACTTGTGCTCTATTATTTGAGTAAACTATGAAACATTAGGACAAAATGGCATATGTACTTTCAAACAGATAAGAGCGCAGTAGCAGCAAAAGAGGAGCCTCTGATTTCTATGCTGATAACTTCAGCTAACAGATCCCATTTTCTGCTACTTTTCGGGTGATAACACATGAGAATGCAGTTTATATAAGAATGAAGGCATCTGTGTGGGGTTCTCTACTTATTGGAGTCATCTTTTTTTTTTTTGTCATCAAACATGCACATATTTCAACAGCGTCTAGCTGTTAGAATTGTTACATGGTCTTTCAGTACATTATGCAGTGCTTCCAGTATTGGTGGGCACTGTATGACATGATCTCTGTTGGAACATGACAATGATAGACTTGTAGGGTGGGGTTGAGAGTGTACAAAAGCCTGTTTGGCTAATGTATGAGCAATGTGATTTTGGGTCCTCCTAATCTTGTAGATTCTTGTGTTCCGTTGCCTTGTTGAGTTGATGAGTATTTGGGTGAGGTGCTTGATTCTACAATCAGGCGGTGTGGACTGATCACCTGAATTGAAGAAGTTGACAAGTTCCTAGTTGTCTGATACGAAGGTGATGTTGTGTATCTGCAGTCTTTCGGTGACAGTAGCAGCAAGCACCAGGGCAGCTGCCTCTGCCATGACCACCGAGACAGAGTTTGTAACTGCAGCCTTGATGTAGATGTTTTGAGGTGGATGCATTCCTGTATTGATAATATAGATTCCCAGTCCAGCTTTCCTCGGATATAGAGTCCTGGTCTGGCACCGTGGATGCATCGGTGTAGCATCTGAAGCCTGGGAGCAGTGCTGGGAGTTGTACAATGTGTGTATTTGATGCTGTTCCATTGTTCCAGTTCACCCAATCGTGGATTGCAGCCTGGGTATTCTGTCCTGCAATTGTATGATTCATACCTGAGAACTGAATGTAGCGGCTTGTTGATTCCGCATCAGTGTCGGAGCTGCAGCACTTGCGGTGTTCATGACAGCTTCACTGCCTTCCTCCGTTTGGTTGCTGTGCGCCTGGTGGTGGATTGCCTACTGCATGTGTAGGATTCATATCTGGTCTGATTTTGTGCACCGGTGTGGGTGGTGTTTGTGGAAGGGCTTGGTTCCTGTACGCCTGGTTCTATGTTTCAGCAGCTGTCACCTTCATTTCCTTCCGCTGGTCGTGCAGTATAGTTCTGGTCGTCACCTGTATAGTTGATTAAATTTGCCACCGAGATGTTTGCAGCCACCTCATGGTGTACCTGCGAAGGAGTCCAATTTTCTCTACAAACCTTTTGTCGCTTCTAGCTTTCCATATGTACCAGAGAGTTGTTAGTTTTTTTTTTTGCAATAAATCTTCTGGAACAGAATCAGATATAAGAGTAGACATAATTCTTTGCACCCCATCATCTTCATTTGGCAGAATGTTGGTGCGAAGAGCTAGGTTAGCAGAAAACCATACCGCACGGGCAAATTCGGAGTGGAAGAATTAGTGAGCATCATTCTCAGTTGTCCCACAGGTGCTGCAATGTTTGTCGATGTGAGTTGAGTATCTTGCAGCTTTCTCTTGTTGCAAGGGCTCTTCTAATAAGCCGCCGGACAAATGTTTTGATGAGTGGCGGTAGATTTCTTTGTCTCCACATTTTTTGAAGGATTTGATTTGCTTGTGGACTGATGCTTCGAGAACCTTGCGGTGGTAGAGTAACCTGCAACTGGAAACTTAAGTGTTTATAGATATTTCTAGCTGTGCAATCACCTTTTTTTGCCGGAATCCACCTAAGAATGTCTTGTTGTTGACTCTGCAGAGTTTGTACCTGGGAAATAATCTGCACAGATTGGGAAACCGGAATGAGAAGGTGGTCATGAATAGATGGCCAAATATTGCACCAAGGCGAACTGTTTCCTACATGAACCTGGTATACCGTGTACTGAATGAGCTCCTTTTTGACTTGCATGATTGAAGACCAGAACATAGAACGAGGGCCAGTAGTAGTAGCCGTCCAAAAAGCGGAGTTGGGGAAATATTTTGCTTTCAGAATGCTAGTCAGGAAGCTATTTTTGTTAGTAACTATGTTTCAAGCTGCCTGAGTGATGAGGCTTTTGTTGATAGTGTAGAGATCTCTGATTCCCAGTCCTCCATTTTCTTTACGCTGGTAGATGTCCTCCCAAGAACGAAAAACAATAGGATTAGTGGTGTTGTTTCCTGGACTCCAGCCCACCAGAATCGGCGAATAACTCTCCAGAAAAGGACAGTTGACATGTAATAAATGTTAGTCGCTGAATTCTCACTTTTGATAATGGGAGAATTCTTAATCTTATCGAGAGAGGATGACATTAGGAGTTGGGGTAATTTTCTTGTCTATTTCTTCCATAAACTCACACAAATGCTATACCAACCTGAGGGGTTGGGGTTACATATTTATAGGCTGCTAGCCAGCCAAGCATATGCCAAGATGCTAGTCTAAGATGCTAATATGTTGTCCTAACTAAGGTGCTGTCCTCTAGTCTAAGATGATGTCTAAAAACAGAAAAACAGCCACAAGTACTATGTGAGCAGCACAGCCCCACAAAGACCAGTCACACATGAGACTTATCCATCATTCTCCCCCTAAGTCTTGTACGTCGTCTTGTGGGAGAGTTGAACCATCCCGGTCCTGGAGCAGAGCTCAAGGAACTTGATCCTCCCAAGGGGCTTGGTGAGCAGGTCCGCAAGCTGGTCCTTGGTGTTAATGTAGCTCGCCTTGATGCTCCCTTCCTCCAAACAGTCTCGGATGAAGTGGTACCTCACCCGGATGTGCTTGCTGCGTTCGTGGAACACGGAGTTCTTTGCCAGGGCCAGAGCGGACTTGCTGTCCACCCTGAGCTCCACCGCTCTAGTGTCTCTACCGAGGAGATCACCAAGCAGTCGAGCGAGCCAGAGCGCCTGAGTTGAAGCGGTGGAGGCTGCTATGTACTCGGCCACGCAGCTGGATAGGGCCACCACCTGCTGCTTGACCGACTGCCAGCTAACGAGGCACTTGCCGAGGAAGAAGAGGATCCCGCTCGTGCTCTTGCTGGTGTCGATGTCGCCGGCGTGGTCGCTGTCGCTGTACCCGACGAAGTGTGCCGCCCCAGGGCACCTCGGGTAGTAGAGGCCGTGGTCGAGAGTCCCCGCAACATAGCGAATGATCCTCTTCACAGCCTACTGGTGCTCCGCCGTCGGTCGCTGCATGAACCGACTAACGTAGCCGACGGAGAATGCCAAATCCGATCGTGTGTGGGCGAGGTAGCGAAGGCTCCCCACAAGACGCCGGTACTACGTAGCGTCCACCTCCTCCGTCGTGCTGTCGCAGCTCAGCTTCAGCCTCTCCTCCATCGGAGTGAGAGCTGGGTTGCAGTCGGTGAGCCCAGTGTCGCAGAACCGACCAATTTATAAGAGTACAAGTACAATGGCAGCCCGCAAGCGGTCGCACTGTCATACTTGAACCCATATAAACCCGGTAGTCCGTCGAGTACCACGACGGGTCTCGATAAACGATTTATAACAACCAAGATCGTATAGGATTCAACATACATGCCACATATTACATAAAGTTCACAGATACATTTCATCATCAGAGTACGAATAAAAGTTATTACAAACCGAGTTTGATAAATAAAGCGGAAGCAATTAAGTTCGAAAATAAAGTTTCCAACATAGTTTGATACAGTGCCAAGTCGAATCACGGTCCACAAAAGCAAGAATAGGAGTCAATAAAGAAGCATGCCCAAGGCTTACTTCTCATCCACGGCGGGATAGAAGCAACTCTTGCAATAACCATAATACACAGTGTCATCTGCAACAATGAGAAATAAAACCCTGAGTACGAGAAGGTACTTAGCTAGACTTACCCGTCATGAACCAGAAATAAAATGACTCCAAGGATTATGCAAGGCTGTATAAGTGGACGTAACTTGACAACATTTTGCGTAAAAGGCAATTGACCCATTGTACAATTATGATTCCTTTAACAAGTTAATTATAACTATCCATTTATAGATTAGCAACTATCCTGTGCCAAACATGTGGTATATCATTTAGAAGCATACAATAGTAATCATAGCAGGTATTGTAATTCCATATTCATCCGAACCATCATGTTTCATAACACAGTTACTACGATGTTGGAGCTAGTCAAGTTTCTCACTATCCGGGAGAGACGGCGATTCGAATCGATTTCAATCAGCTGGGAATTTATTCCTAACATAAACCCAGGTCTACCAGCCACGATAGCCTTAAGTCACCTTTGGTACAACTCAGGTACACATTTCACGGGTCCGTACCGCGCCGCATAATCTAGAACACCAGATGCCGGGATGTTCAGGCCCAGCCTGCCCTTGGACTCAGTCTGATCGTTCCCCAGAAGGAGCGCACAATAGAACGGTTCCCGGCCTAAGTTGAATTACTTGGCTTTGCGACCGGAACGAGTTATCCAGCCAGCTAAGTGAGAGGCATGCGTTCAATCTTGTCAGAAGTTCCAACAACGGTACGGTCCTTGATCGACACAGACGAGGATAGATCCACACCCAAGACCTCCATGTCTTGTTGCTTCTCTATCGACCTCCCGTCCGGTCTTGATTTACTTTTACCTCATGGTTCTGTTCCACGATAGCAGATATAGCCAACCGTGCTCCGGTATCCACCTATATCTCGCAGGTGACAGGATATCACCCGACTTCTACCGATCTAAGCATGGCTAAGCATATATTCGATCCTGGACCTATACTGGTTAAAGGTGTAATATCTGGACAAGGAATGTACATGCATCAAGTAGTTTCATTCAACTTGTATAACCTAATGCATCAATCATAAGTACTTAAGTAAACAGTTGTAAATTACTGGGAGACTTAGAATGCTCCGGGGCTTGCCTCGCAGAAAGGAAGTAGGGCGGTAGTCAGGACACTCCGGAAGCTCTTTAGGGTTCTGCTCCACGCCTTCGGGAGCTGTGGCTTACGGATTCTCCTACTGGTCCCCTTCGTCTGCTTCTTCGAATTCCAGCAACGTTATCTCTTTCTCTGATCCTAGATGCATGAGTATGGCATAAGTATTACGAATGTATATATGTTAACAAGTGCATCATGTTTATTGAGTAGGTGCATATCTCTTCTCAATTATTTAATCATCTACTTCCACAATGCATTAATTATGCCACAAAACAGTAGCTACTTGTTTCACTCATAACTGGAGTTCTACTAATCCAAATACAGTGATCCTAGACTTTCTGGAAATCTTATCAAATTTTCTACAACTTTGTTATTAACCATTTTTACAGTACACATCATTTTCAACATGCAACTTATCAAAATCCAGAATCTGTCCGGAAACTATTCAATATGCAATACAAAGTAACAATACTTCTACTTCATGTAATCATTCAAAATTTGACAACATAAAATCTACCAACAGTTTAAGCATACCAAATACATTTAAGATAATCTAATGGTGAAGCTCAAACTATTTATTTAAATGCCTTTATTATTTTACTGAGATATTTAGGTTAAATAATAAACATATATCAGATGTACTTCATAAATTCTCAAAAATTTACAGTGCCTTATTAATGCTATCAAAGGACTACTATAAAAATTTCATGTCATTTTACCTAGTAGAACATCCTATATAAAAATGATAAGGCAGCAAGGCTTGAAATAGCATAAATGGAAAACTCTATTGAAAAGTGTCAAGCAACAGATTTCCTATTTTTCTTAGCATCCATATACTACTAGGATTACCTCCAAAAATTTTCATGAATTGTGGATTCATAAATAATTTATAAAAATTTACACAAGGATTATCTATTCATAAAAGAAAAATCTATAACTATAAATCTACACATGCACTGGTCCTCAAATTTTTACCAGAGTTCATATATGCTAAGACTAGCTTACCACAAAAATTTCATAATTTTTGGAGCACAGGAACTCTAGATATAAAATAAACAAATTGGAATACATTCAAAAGCACATTTCAAATCCCTATTTAAATCTCCAAAAATTTCTACTGTAAATGTCAAGAACATATTTTTCCTAAACACTACACTTCCTAAGGAACACTAACAAATTTATTTCATAATTTTTGAACCTACCAAACTGAAGATACAAAAATTACAAAACATATGAAATCTGCATCCAAAATGAACTGGCTTTAATACATGGAGTCGCTGACACGCGGGACCCACTGGTCAGTTGACCCCACCAATCAGCGAGACAAAACAGAGCCGGCGGCGCTACTCTATGGACGCGGCCAGAGCTCGCCGACGGCGAACCTGCCAGCGGTAACATCTTCACGGCGTGACCTACTCGACCTAGCGCATCTATTGAACCACTTGGCCGGCCCTATCGTCGACGCCAGTGACGACGGCGGTGGCCATGGCGGAGAGGTGGCGCTGGACGACGGTGCTACGCCGGTGGAGGCTACAGCGGCTCGATCAAACGCTATGCCAAGCATCACCGAGCTGCGGCGGAGCTAGCTAGCGCCCTATCGCGGCCTGGGGTGGACGGTGGCAACGTGGCCACGGAGACGGGGCTAGCGGCAGAGCTTCGGCGAGCTCGCACGCGTTGCTATGGCTTACCAAGCGCGGTCAGTGAGCGCGGGTGGAGGTAGTGGGTCGCTGGGGAGCTGGTGGTGCTGCTGCGGTGAAGAACGGATGGCTCATCGCGAGCCTGCGCAGGCTATGGCGACGGTGGCGCTGCTCGGTGCTACGGGAGCTTGGTGGCTACGCGCGAGGATGAAGGAGGAGCAGAGGAAATGCGAAATGAGGGCGTGGACAGGAGCGGGCGGGTGCTGGCGTGATAATGCCGCGCTCAGGCGCGTCGTGGCCGACGCGGTCAGGGCAACGGCGACGCGCGGCCATCGCGACCTCCACGCGGCGCGTGGTTCCTGCCGGTGTCGGCCACTAAAGATTTTGATTCAGTTCATTCAGTCGCGAAATGCCGAGCCTGACGACAAGTTTTGACGTTCAATTAACTGCTAATCCGTGGCTCCAAGGTAAAAATTATCTGAATAGGATTTGTAGAACCATGTACCAGCTACAACTTTTGTTCAAGAATCTAGTTCTAATTCGCAACCGAGATGGAGAAAAATCATGATCAAGGTCGGCTTGTCAGGCTGTCAGTGATCCAAGACTTAGCAAAATTTTGTTAAGTGTTGAAATCTTGATTCTTCTGACTTTTGTGGGACCAATTCAAACATGTTAGAAGCTAAATCAGTCAATGACCCAAAAATAAAAGTTGTTCCTTATGTCAAACACTACAACTTTGCTTTAGTGATCTCCTCCATGCAAGGTCTCTAACACCTAGTTCAAACTTGGTCAAACAAGCTACATTCAAATGATGACACATACTCAAACTATGACTTAATGACCTAATTAGCCCTAGCCCTAAATACCAAAGTTGTTCATGATGATATCCTAAACATGTTTAAGCTATTTGCAAGGTCACACAATCATCTACATGTTTACACTCATGATCATATGCACATACACATGGAAACATGAAATAATAAGAATGTTGCACATGTTTCAATCGAATGTTTCAAATATCAAAGCTTGTATATGAATGCTTTATGATCATGCTCATGCAATACAAGTCAAGTTATGCAAGGCTAACATCCGAGGTGTTACAGCCCCTCCCCCTTATAAAAATCTCGTCCCGAGATTTGCAAGACCTACCATTCTTGGAAAAAGGCGGGATAAACTTCTCGTAGATATTCTTCTCTTTCCCACGTAGCATCTTGTTCACTATGATTGTTCCACACTACCTTATAGAACTTAATAATCTTACTCCGTGTTACTCTCTCCATCTCCTCTAATACTAGAATTGGCTTTTCTTCATAGGTCAAATCCGATTGAAGCTGTACGTTGGTGGGTGCAATAGCTTCTTTAGGTACTCGAAGACATTTCTTTAACTGAGACACATGGAATACATTAAATATTGCACTCATCTCTGGTAGAAGTTGTAACTTATATGCAATATTTCCTTTTCGTTCCAAAATTTTGTATGGCCCTACATATCTTGGTGAAAGCTTCTTTTTCATCCCAAATCTTTTCACACCTTTCATGGGTGATACTCTCAAGTATACATAGTCACCCACTTCAAAAGTCAGTGGTCTTCTTCTTCTATCGGCATAACTCTTTTGTCTTGATTGAGCTGCCTTCATATGTTGTTGGATGATATGTACTTGCTCTTCGGCTTCATTGACAAAATCAATACCAAAGTATCTCCTTTCACCGGGCTCAATCCAATTCAATGGAGTTTTGCATTTTCTGCCATACAAGGCTTCAAATGGAGCCATTTTGATACTCGCTTGATAACTGTTGTTATAGGAGAATTCAGCTAAAGGTAACCATTTCTCCCATGAACCCTTGGAAGATATAACACAAGCTCTAAGTAAATCTTCTAGGATTTGGTTCACTCGCTCTGTCTGTCCTAAAGTTTGCGGATGGTATGCCGAACTTCTGATTAGCTTGGTTCCCAAGGCCTGGTGTAAGTGCTCCCAGAAATGAGCTATGAATTATGGTCCTCGATCTGAGATTATAGTCCTGGGTACTTCATGTAGTCTCATGATCTAGGAAACATATAACTCAGAGTATTTCCCCACGTGATATGTTGTGTGAACTGGTACAAAATGTGCTGACTTGGTGAGACAATCAACAATTACCCATATTGAATCGTGACCTTGTGGTGTCATTGGAAGGCCTGTGATAAAGTCCATGCTGATTTCCTCCTATTTCCATCCTAGAATAGGCAATGGCTGGAGTAGTCCCGTAGTTTTCATATGGACAGCTTTTACTCTACTACAGTTATCACACCTAGCAACATAGGCTACGATCTCTTTCTTCATCTTAGTCCACCAAAAACGGATTTTTAAATCTTGATACATTTTACTACTACCCGGATGGATGGACAATTTGGATGAGTGAGCTTCATCTAAAATTTGATTCCTTAGCTCACGGTCTTTTGGTACCACTAGCCAGTCCTCAAACCATAATACACCTCTTTTGTCCAATCTAAAATGTTTGGTTTCCTGCTCTTGCATTTTTCTCTTGATGTGACTTATTCCTACATATGTCTGCTGTAGCTCTATGATTTTGCCCTCAAGTGAACAACTGATCATGATATTGTGTAGTACAGCAGGATGTAACAAGTTGAATCCATCTTCCAACAATGCTTCTATAGTGTTGCAATGGGACTTTCGACTGAGTGCATCGGCTACTACATTAGTTTTACCCAGATGGTAATGCACTTCTAAATTGTAGTCCTTAATCAATTCCAACCATCTTCGTTGTCTCATGTTTAGCTTTGGTTGGGTAAAGATATACTTGAGACTTTTGTAGTCAGTATATATATGACATACATTGCCCAATAAGTAATGTCTCCATATCTTTAATGCATGGACAACGGCTGCAAGTTCCAAATCATGTGTAGGGTAGTTAACTTCATGTTTTCTCAATTGCCGAGAAGCATATGCAATAACTCTCCCTTCTTGCATAAGCACACATCCCAAATCTATTCCCGATGCATCACAAAATACATCAAAAGGCTTTTCAATGTCTAGTTGTGCTAGCACAGGTGCTGTAGTCAACAAAGTTCTGAGGGTGTGAAAAGCTGTTTCACATTCTGGTGTCCATTTGTACTTCTCATCTTTCTGAAGTAGTCTGGTCATAGGCTTAGCTATCTTTGAGAAATCTAGAATAAACCGACGATAGTATCCTACTAACCCTAGAAAACTCTAAACTTCATGAACTGAAGTTGGGGCTTTCCAATCTATGACCTCTTGTACTTTTGAGGGGTCTACAAAGATTCCATCTTTTGATAAAATGTGACCTAAGAAAGGTACTTTGCTCAACCAAAATTCACATTTGCTAAACTTGGCATATAGCTTATGCTCCCTCAATCTGGATAGGACAATCCTCAGATGCTCTTCATGATCCGACTCATTTTCTGAATAAATCAATATATCATCAATAAACACGACCACGAACTTGTCAAGTTTGGGCATGAATACCGAGTTCATCAGGTACATGAAGTAGGCTGGAGCATTTGTTAGTCCGAAAGACATAACCAAATACTCGTATATGCCGTACCTAGTAGAGAAAGCAATTTTAGGTATATCCTCTGGTCTGATCTTTATCTGATGGTAGCCTGATCTCAAGTTAATTTTGGAGAATACCTTTGCCTTCGCTAGCTGATCGAACAAGATGTCGATGCAGGGCAACAGATATTTGTTCTTGATGGTCACAGCATTGAGTGGTCTATAATCTACACACATTCTTAGTGACTTATCCTTCTTTTTCACAAACAAGGCTGGACATCCCCACGGAGATGAGCTAGGTTGGATAAGACCCTTGTCCAATAGATCTTGTAATTGAACCTTAAGTTCCGCTAACTCATTGGGTGGCATTCTATAGGGCCTTCTGGATATGGGTGTCGTACCTAGCACTAATTCAATCTTAAATTCCACATCCCTATCCAGTGGTAGACCGGGTAATTCTTCTGGAAATACATCTGGAAAATCACAAACCACGGGGATATCACATATTGTGGTGGTTTGGATAGCACAGGCTAAATGTTGGGGTTCGAAATCATGGGAGAGTGGTACTAGAAAAGCATTCCCTCCCGTGGGTTCTCTCAACATAATAGTGTGGGTGCTAGTGTCAATAAGAACACCATGATCCTTCATCCAATTCATGCCTAAGATTACACTTATCGATAACCCGGGCAATATTATCAAATCTGTTGTGTACTCCCTCCCTTGTATAGAGATGAGTACATTTTTTACTATCTTTTTGGTAGTAACAGTTCCCCCTGCTGAACTTATGTTAAAACCCCCTTTGCTTACTTCAATTATTTCTTGATCATGTCTAGATGCAAATGCTTGACTCATAAATGAATGAGAAGCTCCTGAATCAAATAAAACAACAGTGGGATGCTTGTTGACGAGAAACATACCAGCCGTGACAACTTCTCCGGCGGGCACTTCCTCCATAGCGATATAATGCACTTGTCCCTGACGTGCCCTGGCATTCACCTATCTCTAATTATTCTGATTCTGGTTGTTATTCTTCTTGGGGTGGGGGCATTCCTTGGACCAATGACCCAGTTGGTTGTAGTTGAAACATGGTTGATGACTTCTGAATCCGGTGGAGCTGTCCTGACTGTCATTTCCTCTTGGTAAGGCAATAGTGAACGCCTTATGGAATAGTTTCTATGGCCTATTATTCTGAGCTTTAGGTGGTGGAGGCCTAAACTTGGGTGCAGGTGGACGGAATTGTGGCCTAGCTGTGATACGCGCTTTTGACTGGAAAGATCCGAATGCACCTGCCTCATATGCCCTCTTGCGACCCTTGGCAACTGCATGCATGTTGTTGTGATTTTCTTGGGTCAAGGCATCACTAATAAACTCATTGTACGTGGCACACCTAGAATTTGCCATAGTCTTCATCAGTTTAGTACCCAAACCTCGCTTGAAACTCTCTATCTTTTTCTCCTCGGTATCCACAAAATCTGGAGCATATCTAGACAAGTTGTTGAATGCGTGCATATATTCAGTGAGTGACTTTGTTCCTTGAGTGAGCCTCATAAATTTGGCCGCTTTCATGCGCATCAGGCCCGGGGGAATATGATGTCCCCTAAAAGCCAGCTTGAACTATTCCCAGGTCACTCGCGCGTTAGCAGGCAAAGATGACAGAAAATGTGTCCACCAGATCCCTGCTGGTCCTTGCAATTGATGAGAAGCATACTCAGCTTTCGGATGTTCTGTGACCCTCAGCAGATGAAATTTTTGCTCAATGGTATTTAGCCACTCGTCAGCCTGTAGTGGTTCCTTAGCCACCTTGAAGATTGGAGGCTTCATGTCCAGAAACTCCTTGAATGTACTGTGCTGATTTGGCTCAGCCTCTGGTTGATGTGGGTGGCCACGAGCAGTGTTTTGCGTGATAAGGCGCAAAGCTTCCTCCATTGTCCTTTGGCTCCCTAGGAACTAGGTAAAGAACTCCTGAGCAGACGGCGGTAGTGGGGGTGGCAAGTCGTCATGGTTGCCATCCTGGCTGCCACCAGCTCTAGCACGGGTACGCATCATCTGCGAAGTTGCAACAATAAGCGATTATTGGTTGATGTCAAGAGATTGCAGATGAATTAGGTACTCATGCCAAACTGAAATTACTGGAGAAAATTCTCAAAATCACAATAAAAATAGAGGCATAACAATTCATTCTCGCAACATGACATCCCTAAATTGACCACTCATCGTGCTCATAACGCATGCAAATTTAAATCATGATTACCGACAAAGGACTAGAATTGCATTGATGTTCAACCAAGCGTGCGATTAATCAACATTACATGATAGTCGGGTTACTAATGCCAAATTCGAACTACAGGTCCATTACATGAATAAAGGTGATACATTGGCCTTCCACTAAGTACTAAGCGATCTAATCCTCATCATGATCACTATCGAGGTCAGACGTAGGATCATCACCTTCCTCAGGCTCCACTTCTTCTTCAAGCTCTACTTCTTCTTCTTCCTCGTCCTCTTCTAGATCCATCTCTATGGCTCCAGGTGGGACATAAGGGTGGAGCTGGTTGTTCAGTAGATGAACCTCTTCATGTAGATTATCATTGTATTCTTCTGCATGGGTCAGCTGCTGCCCTAGCTCGAACTGCCGAGCTCTCAGAACATCTTCCCTGGACCAGGCTACATTCCGCTGGTGAGTTAACCAAGCCATCTCTATAGTGAGCCTCTCAATCTCGGCATCATGCTCCCTCTGAAGCTGACGTCGGTCCTCACGGGCATGACCAAGACACCAAACACACGTCTGTGGCTACCTTCTACTCCATCTAACACTCTGATTACTGCGAACATGGCGCTCATGGAAGGGTTATCGCTGCTCTGCCCTTCTGCTGCACCAATCTCCAAAGATCTTCCTCTTGCCTGCTACTATGAGTCAGTGGAGGGGTTACCCCTCGGAAAGACTCCAACCAAAGCGGCTGCCAGCTCCTGAGGAAAACAATCCATGATATCCCTCAGGATCCCAAAGGCTGCCCTGCCAGCTGCCTCTTCAGCAGTCCTGCCAGTTGACTCATAACACCAGCCTGTCCACTCAGAATCATCACCTCAGGGACGAACAATGGCCTCCACAGTAACTAAGAGACCTTCTCCCAACTGCTCATTCGCCCAGAAGTAGCGGGGTTCCATTCTGTCAGGATAGCCTACATAGCTGAGCACTCTCTACAAGAGTGTAGGCATCCCAAACTCTCCAAGGAACGTGTGACGTTGACGGGTACGTGGAGCAAGCTAATGGCTGGGAGCTCTAGCTCCGGTGGACTTGCGAGTGGTCTGCTTTGTGCGTGCCATCTGCACCATTAACATGTACCACTTGGTGAGATAATGCCATAATGGATAAGAGTTACTTAACCGAGTAAGAATTTTATAAGGGGAGGAACAATGTAGTTATGTGAATGGTAATTATCATGATGCATGCTCGTTCCGTACGTCCTCACAAACTTAGAAAAAATTTGTTTCTAATCGGTAGACACGGTGGCATACATTCGTTCTCTCATATATATCGTAACTAGTCGAGCTACACGTTTTGTTGTTAGTGTACCTGCATAAGAATTTCATTTCAGCCCTAAACCCATAATGAAATATGCAGAATATAATTGTAAATACTTTCATATATGTATACCCATACATATACTTCCGTATCAAGCTACCCGACAATAATTTAAACCCACAATTAAATATGTACCATATACACATGCAAGCATGCATACATAGTCATACCAAAGCTAACTCTCCCTGACCGCACGCTTACATCTTGCGGTCATGTCACTTATCATCTTACCTTGGCGTAGAGGCAATTGATCCATACATTACCACTCAAGTGAATGGCATCCATACAATAGCACGCCGTATGGACGACGAAGTAAAAACTCCCATGTTAGTACTTAAATAGCCACCTAATAGTCCTTAATTTGGGCATAAGGAAAGTGATCATTGGCACACTTTAGATTTCAATACCTGTTATATAACTATTAGTAGCTAGAGAAGGGTTTTTGGAAAACAAAACTTTTGTTTTAAATACACTTGTGACAATTAACATTGAATCTTGCTTCGATACCAGCTGTCGCAGAACCGACCAATTTATAAGAGTACAAGTACAATGGTAGCCCGCAAGCGGTCGTACTGTCATACTTGAACCCATATAAACCCGGTAGTCCGTCGAGTACCACGACGGGTCTCGATAAATGATTTACAATAACCAAGATCGTACAGGATTCAACATACATGCCATATATTACATAAAGTTCACAGATACATTTCATCATCAGAGTACGAATAAAAGTTATTACAAACCAAGTTTGATAAATAAAGTGAAAGCAATTAAGTTCGAAAATAAAGTTTCCAACATAGTTTGATACAGTGCCAAGTCGAATCATGGTCCACAAAAGCAAGAATAGGAGTTAATAAAGAAGCCTGCCCAAGGCTTACTCCTCATCCACGGCGGGATAGAAGCAACTCTTGCAATAACCATGATACACAGTGCCATCTACAACAATGGGAAATAAAACCCTAAGTATGAGAAGGTACTCAGCTAGACTTACCCGTCATGAACCAGAAATAAAATGACTCCAAGGATTATGCAAGGCTGTATAAGTGGACGTAACTTGACAACATTTTGCGTAAAAGGCAATTGACCCATTGTATAATTATGATTCCTTTAACAAGTTAATTATAACTATCCATTTCTAGATTAGCAACTATCCTGTGCCAAACATGTGGTATATCATTTAGAAGCATACAATAGTAACCATAGCAGGTATTGTAATTCTATATTCATCCGAACCATCATGTTTCATAACACACTTACTACGATGTTGGAGCTAGTCAAGTTTCTCACTATCCGGGAGAGACGGCGATTCGAATTGATTTCAACCAGCTGGGAATTTATTCCTAACACAAACCCAGGTCTACCAGCCACGATAGCCTTAGGTCACCTTTGGTACAACTCAGGTACACATTTCGTGGGTCCATACCGCGCCGCATAATCTGGAACACCAGATGCCAGGATGTTCAGGCCCAGCCTGCCCTTGGGCTCAATCTGATCGTTCCCCGAAAGGAGCGCACAACAGAACGGTTCCCGGCCTGAGTTGAATTACTCGGCTTCGCGGTTGGAACGAGTTATCCGGCCAGCTAAGTGAGAGGCATGCGTTCAATCTTGTCAAAAGTTCCAACAATGGTACGGTCCTTGATCGACACAGATGGGGATAGATCCACACCCAAGACCTCCATGTCTTGTTGCTTCTCTATCGACCTCCCGTCCGGTCTTGATTTACTTTTACCTCATGGTTCTGTTCCACGATAGCAGATATAGCCAACCGTGCTCCGGTATCCACCTATATCTCGCAGGTGACAGGATATCACCTGACTTCTACCGGTCTAAGCATGGCTAAGTATATATTCGATCCTAGACCTATACTGGTTAAAGGTGTAATATCTGGACAAGGAATGTAATTGCATCAAGTGGTTCCATTCAACTCGTATAACCTAATGCATCAATCATAAGTACTTAAGTAAACAGTTGTAAATTACTGGGAGACTTAGAATGCTCCGGGGCTTGCCTCGTAGAAAGGAAGTAGGGCGGTGGTCAGGACACTCCGGAAGCTCTTCAGGGTTCTGCTCCACGCCTTTGGGAGCTGCGGCTTGCGGATTCTCCTGCTGGTCCCCTTCCTCTGCTTCTTCGAATTCTAGCAACGTTATCTCTTCCTCTGATCCTAGATGCATGAGTATGGCATAAGTATTACGAATGCATATATGTTAACAAGTGCATCATGTTTATTGAGTAGGTGCATATCTCTTCTCGATTATTTAATCATCTACTTCCACAATGCATTAATTATGCCACAAAACAGTAGCTACTTATTTCACTCATAACTGGAGTTCTACTAATCCAAATACAGTGATCCTAGACTTTCTGGAAATCTTATCAAATTTTCTACAAGTTTGTTATTAACCATTTTTACAGTACACATCATTTTCAACATGCAACTCATCAAACTCCAGAATCTATCCGGAAACTATTCAATATGCAATACAAAGTAACAATACTTCTACTTCATGTAATCATTCAAAATTTGACAACATAAAATCTACCAACAGTTTAAGCATACCAAATACATTTAAGATAATCTAATGGTGAAGCTCAAACTATTTATTTAAATGCCTTTATTATTTTACTGAGATATTTAGGTTAAATAATAAACATATATCAGATTTACTTCATAAATTCTCAAACAATTACAGTGCCTTATTAATGCTATCAAAGGACTACTATAAAAATTTCATATCATTTTACCCAGTAGAACATCCTAAACAAAAATGACAAGGCAACAAGGCTTGAAATAGCATAAATGGAAAACCCTATTGAAAAGTGTCAAGCAATAGATTTCCTATTTTTCTTAGCATCCATATACTACTAGGATTACCTCCAAAATTTTTCATGAATTTTGGATTCATAAATAATTTATAAAAATTTACACAAGGATTATCTATTCATAAAAGAAAAATCTATAACTATAAATCTACACATGCACTGGTCCTCAAATTTTTACTAGAGTTCATATATGCTAAGACTAGCTTACCACAAAAATTTCATAATTTTTGGAGCACAGGAACTCTAGATATAAAATAAACAAATTGGAATGCAATCAAAAGCACATTTCAAATCCCTATTTAAATCTCCAAAAATTTCTACTGTAAATGTCAAGAACATATTTTTCCTAAACACTACACTTCCTAAGGAACACAAACAAATTTATTTCACAATTTTTGAAGCTACCAAACTGAAGATACAAAAATTACAAAACATATGAAATCTGCATCCAAAATGAACTGGCTTTAATACATGGAGTCGCTGACACGTGGGACCCACTGGTCAGTTGACCCCACCGGTCAGCGAGACAAAACAGAGCCGGCGGCGCTACTCTACAGACGCGGCCAGAGCTCGCCGACGGTGAACCTGCCGGCGGTAACATCTTCACGGCGTGACCTACTCGACCTAGCGCATCTATTGAACCACTTGGCCGGCCCTATCGTCGACGCCAGTGACGACGATGGTGACCATGGCAGAGAGGTGGCGCTGGACGACGGCGCTATGCCGGTGGAGGCTACAGTGGCTCGATCAAACGCTACGCCGAGCATCACCGAGCTACGACGGAGCTAGCTAGCGCCCTATCGCGGCCTGGGGTGGACGGTGGCGACGTGGCCACGGAGACAGGGCTAGCGGCGGAGCTCCGGCGAGCTCGCACGTGTTGCGGTGGCTTACCAAGCGTGGTCAGCGAGCGTAGGTGGAGGCAGTGGGTCGCTGGGGAGCTGGTGGTGCTGCTGCGGTGAAGAATGGACGGCTCGTCGTGAGCCTGCACAGGCTATGGCGACGGCGGCGCTGCTCGGTGCTACGGGAGCTCGGCGGCTACGCGCGAGGATGAAGGAGGATTAGAGGAAATGTGAAATGAGGGCGCGGACAGGAGCGGGTGGGTGCTGGCGTGATAATGCCGCGCTCAGGCGCATCGTGGCTGGCATGGTCAGGGCAACGGTGATGCGCGGCCATCGCGACCTCCATGCGGCGCGCGGTTCCTGCCGGTGTCGGCCACTGAAGATTTTGATTTAGTTCATTCAGTCGCGAAATGCCAAGCCTGATGACGAGTTTTGACGTTCAATTAACTGCTAATCCGTGGCTCCAAGGTAAAAATTGTCTAAATAAGATTTGTAGAACCATGTACCAGCTCCAACTTTTGTTCAAGAATCTAGAGGGCCACCTCATGTGGGCTTTGCTCGAAGCCCATCCCCTTTAGCGTGGAATCCAACTTGGCATTCCATGCCCTCGATGCCTGCCGCAAGCCATAGAGGGCCTTGCGTAGGCAGAGTACCTTGCCCTCCTTGCCGGGGATCGCAAATCCCGGTGGCTGGTGCACGTAGACCTCCTCCTTGAAGTCGCCGTTAAGGAACACCGACTTGACGTCCATGTGATGAACACGCCAGCCCTCTAGGGCAGCTAGCGTAAGGAGGAGTCGCACAGACTCCATCCGTGCCACGGGAGCAAAGGCGTCATCAAAGTCGACCCCCTCCTGCTGCATGAAACCTCATGCCACCAAGCGAGCCTTGTGCTTGATGATGGCGCCGGCTTCATCCCTCTTCAGCTTGTACACCCACTTAAGGGTGATCGCGCGGTGACCACGAGGATGGTCAGCAAGCTCCTAGGTGCGGTTCTTCTCAACCGCATCCATCTCCAACTACATCGCGGTGTGCCATGCCGTGTGTCTCTCAGCCTCTGCATACGACCGAGGCTCGCCGTCATCACACGCAAGGTGCAACTGCGCCTCCAGGTCGTGAGGCACCGGTCTCGGCACCGACTAGTCGCCGAGAAGGTTCTCCATCGTACGGTACCATAATGGCTCACCGTCGTGGTACGCGTCGATGCACTCCTTGTCGTGAGAGAGCGGAGTAGCGAGCTCAACCGGGCTATGCTCGACACGAGCTGGAGTAGACATGCCCGGAGAGGTGCCTATCGATGCTGGAGTGTGTGGCGTTGCCGGTTGTGGTGGAGCCAGCGAAGAACTCATCGCAGTCGAGGTCCTGGCTGGAGAGCGTGATGCTGTCGAAGTAGTAGGCGCTGGGGTCGGTGGAGGCTCGGGGACTGGGGTAGACGCGCTCGCTGAAGAAGAGCTGCCTACTCCCCCAGCTCCCTCGAAGTGGACGTACTCGACAGTGAAGTCATCGTACGTCGGAGCCGAGCCATCGTCCACCGCCTTGTCCCACACCCATCCTCGCCCTTCGTCGAACACAATGTCACGCGCCGTGCACACACGCTGTGTCTTCGGGTCGAGGATGCGGTAGGCCTTCGAGCCCTCCGTGTAGCCGATGAACACTCCCGAAGTGCTCCTGTCGTCGAGCTTGCTAATGCGGCCAAGCTCCTTGGTGAACACGAGGCAGTAGAAGACCCGCAAGTGGGAGACCGCCAGCTTGCGCCCATGCCAAGCCTCGTACGACGTCCTGCCGTCGAGCGCCTTGGTAGGTGAGCGGTTGAGGATGTAGACGGCCGACACCACCGCCTCTCCCCAGAAGACAGCCGGCATCCCCCTCTGCTTGAGAAGGGCCCGAGCCATCCCCACAACCGTCTGGTTGCGCCGCTCGATGATGCCGTTCTACTGTGGGCTGTATGGCGCGGAGTAGTGGCGCTGAATGCCCTTATCAGCGCAGTACGACGTAAATTCAGCCGCCGTGAATTCACCGCCGTTGTCGGTGCGCAGCACGTGCAGCTTGCGGCCGCACTCCACCTCCGTAGTAGCCTATGCGCTCCTGATGGCGTCCGCAGCCTCTCCCTTGCTACCGAGGACCATCACCCACATGTAGCGGGAGAAGTCATCGATGAGCAGCAAGAAGTAGCGTCGTCCTCCCGGTGTGGCCGGTGTCACCGAGCCACACAAGTCCCCGTGCATGAGCTCGAGCCTCTCCTTGGCTTGAAAGCTCGCCCACTGGGAAAAGGGGAGTCGCCTCTGCTTCATCAACACGCAGACATCGCAGAGCTGCTCCACATGGTCGAGGCACGGCAGGCCTCGCACCATCTCCATGGCACTGAGCCGCTTTAGGGCCTCGAAGTGAAGGTGCCCGAAACGCTCATGCCACTGCCACGCCTTGTCGTCCTGACAAGCAGCGAGACAGTGGGGTTATGCCACCTGTACATTAAGGACGTAGAGTCGATTTGCGCTTCTAGATACCTTGGCAAGAAGGCGATGACGGCGATCCCAAATCCTCATGACTTCATCCTCAACCACCACACGCGAACCGTTCTCATCCAGCTGTCCCAAGCCGATGATGGAGTTCCTCAACGCGGGGATGTAGTAGACTCCGGTGAGCAGCCTGTGCTCACTAGACACGGCGGTGAAGATGATGGAGCCGACGCCCTTGATCTCCACGCCGGAGGCATCCCCAAACTTGATGGAGCCTTGGACGCTAGAGTCAAGCTCGGTGCAGAACTCCCGTCGACCGGTCATGTGATGGGTGGCATCGGTGTCGAGGCACCACCTGTCAGTCTTGTCATTGCCGGAGCTATCGGTGAGGAGGGCGTGCGCTTTTGGCTTGTCAAGGTGGAGGAGAGCCGCTGCGACCGATGCCGCTGGAGGTAGCTCGATGCTGGCATGTGCCATGAACAGAGCCGGCTCCTCCTCCTCTGCCTGTGCGACGTGGGTCTAGCCGCGTCATGGCTGTCGACAGTCCTTGGCCCAATGGCCAAGCTGGCCGCAGTTACGGTAGGTGTCGTCTCGTGCCGGCTTGTGCCTGCCGGTGGCACCGCCCTAGGCGCCTCCGCGGGCATCACCCTCGGCACATCCTCGCGCCCCGGCCTAGGCGTCTCTACACGCCTTGCGCGGCTTGCCATGCTTGTGGCCGCCTGTCGTAGAAGAAGGCTCCCTCTTCCTTTGGTCACCTTGGCTGGCAAGCCACTGCTCCCGAGTGAGAAGGAGCTTCCCGCCAGTGGTGATGGGCCCCGAGAGGGACTGTGGCTCATCG
This sequence comes from Miscanthus floridulus, assembly GCF_019320115.1. Taxonomy (NCBI): domain Eukaryota; kingdom Viridiplantae; phylum Streptophyta; class Magnoliopsida; order Poales; family Poaceae; genus Miscanthus; species Miscanthus floridulus. The sequence continues at coordinate 32,515,564 of NC_089583.1, forward strand.
CTGTCGACAACCTTCAGGCGACCTATCGCCTCCTCGATCGACATCGTGGAGAGATCCAGCAGAGACTCGATCGAGCGAGCCATCTGCTTGTACTTCTTGGGGATGCAGCGGAAGAGCTTATCGATAGCTCTCTCCTCGCCGTAGGTGTCGTCGCTGAACTGCACCATCTTCTGCAACAGAGTGTTGAGACGAAGAGCAAAGTCATCAACGTCCTCACCTGGCTTGAAGGCCAGGTTCTCCCACTCCTTGCGAAGTGCCTGCAGTGTGGACTTACGGGCGTGGTCGCTGCCGATGCGTGCCGCAGCGATGGCGTCCCAAGCCTCCTTGGTAGCCTGCTTGCTGGTAAGCGAGAACTGCATCTCGGGTGGGACTGCAGCGATGAGAGCATCCAGCGCCCATCGATCTAGGTCGTAGTTGACGTCGCCATACCGGACTACCTCCCACATGTGCCACACCTGGAGCTTTACCCTCATCACCGCAGCCCACTCGACATAGCTGGTCTTGGTGAGGGTAGGCCACCCACCGCCGGGACTGACGTCCCTGACAATAGCCTGGAGCCTATGGTAACCACGGTACCGATCCGGGGAGAGAGAGCCACGCTGCCTGTGAAGGCCGCGCTCTCCATCGACCCATCGGTACCGATCCAGGGAGAGAGAGCCATGCTGCCTGTGAAGGCCGCGCTCTCCATCGACCCGTCCGCCACCGTTGCCATGCGCGCCTCCTCCAGGAGCGCCGCCAGCGCGTCCGCGCCTGTCTGGGCTGCCGCCGCGCTCGTGGGCATGCGCGGCTGCCCCAGGAGCGCCACCGCCGTGTGCGCGCCTGTCTAGGCTGCCGCCACGCTCGTGGGCATGCGCGGCTGCCCACTGCGCCGCCCGTGCTCGCGCTGCCTCCCTTTCTAGTAGCTCAAGATCCGCGTCGGCAGTGTCGTCAGCGGAAATGGAGCTACTGATGCTGCCGCGTAGAGCCTCGACCTCCACTGCCGCCGCACGTGCTGCATTCGCCACCGCCGCTGCTTCCGCCTCCGCTCTGGCTGCTGCTAGCTCTGCCGCTGCCAGCCTCGACGCCCTTGCCGCCGCTGCAGCGGTATCTGCCGCCGCTCGCTCGCGTTCCTCTGCCACGGCAAGTTCGGCCTCCTGCCGACGCCGCGTGCTCGAGGCAACCAAGCGCTGAGACTGCCCTGCGGACATGACGCGCTACCGGGGGGCTGCTGCGTGGGGAGAGGGCTGCTTCAAACGAGCTGGGAGAGGAGTGAACATGAGCGGCCGGAGGAGCTGCTGCGGCCAACAGCTGGGGCTGTTGTGGGGCTGGGAGAGAAGATGAGCAAGAGATGCTCAGGCTACAAGATAATACGACTCTGATACCACTTGTTAGTCGCTGAATTCTCACTCTTGGTAGTAGGAGAATTCTTACTCTCATCGAGAGAAGATGACACTAGGAGTTGGGGCAATTTTCTTGTCTATTTCTCCCACAAACTCACACAAATGCTATACCAATCTGAGGGGTTGGGGTTACATATTTATAGGCTGCTAGCCAGCCAAGCATATGCCAAGATGCTAGTCTAAGATGCTAATATGATGTCCTAGCTAAGATGATGTCCTCTAGTCTAAAATGTTGTCCTCTAAAATACTGTCCTCTAGTCTAAGATGCTGTCTAAAAACAGAAAAACAGCTACAAAGACTATGTGAGCAGCACAGCCCCACAAAGACCAGCCACACATGAGACTTATCCATCAATAAACAGGAATGGAAGCAAGGACAGATTTAATGTAAGTGAGACGGCCTGCATGTTGAGTTTCTTAGCTTTGATAGTAGTAAGCTTGGCACGAAACTTGTTTATGATGAATTCATAGGATTTGTTCCTGTCTCCGTGACTGAAGATTATAGGGTGGCCTAGGTGCATAGTGTTGGGCTGCAATCGGGTATAGGAAAAAATAGATTTGATCTGGGCTTTTGTGTGATCATCCACAGTCTTGGTGAACATGTGGAACTTGGTGAACATGATAGCTGATTCTTGGAAATTTGGAACTTGGTGAACATGATAGCTGATTCTTGGAAATTTGGAACTTGGCCAGAGAGATTGGAGAACTCTTCGAATATGTGGCGGATGGTCATGGCTTCATCAATATAGTCTTTGCCACAGAGAATCAAGTCGTCTGCAAACAGAAGGGAGTGGATTGGGGGGCAGCCTGACCTGGAGTAACCCCAGAGAGATTGGAATGCTGCAGTTCAAACCGAAGACGATGGGTAAGTTTATTGATGGCAATAACAAAAAGGCACAGAGACAAAGGGCAACCCCGCCTAATTCCTCACTGAGATCAAAAGGATTCAATGGGCTCACCATTAACGAGAGCAGAGAAAGTGGGCGTTGAAATGCATGCATAGATAAGGCGAATGAAATTCCCATGATACCCTTGACCACGAAGCGCAACCGCAACAAAATCCCATTCCAGATGGTCAAAAGCCCTAGCCAGATCCAACTTCAAAAGGAAAGCCTTCTGATTCCAAGATTTTAAGTTGATGAAGGGGTGAATGATTTCTTGTGTGATAATGATGTTGGCTGAGATATGTCTATTTTTAATGATCGCTGCCTGAGCTAGATTGATTGAGTGAGGAAGGTGGTGCTTGAGTCTGTCAACCAAAGATTTGAAAATGATTTGGTAAATTACATTATAAAGGCTAATAGGTCTAAAGTCATGGGGAACAAGAGGCTTATCTTTTTTAGTAATAAGAGTAATAAAAGTGTGGTTTATATCTTCTAGAAAATAAGCATATTTGTAGAAGTGTGTTACCAGGTTGTGCACATCTTCAGCCACGTCCACGCCGCCTTGTAAAATGTAGCATTGGGACCGTCAGGTCCAGGTGCTGCATTCTTGCTCATGTTTTTGATAATAGTGTGTATTTTCTTCATATTCGGAATATAATTAGTAGGGGTCAGTTGCTGGGTCGGGAATGTCTGTCGCGGAATCTTCGTTCTGTGCAGTAATGCTATGAGCTGCATAATTGTAAATTCAGGCTTGCTAGGGCGCCGGACGCTGCTATATCTCGATGGAGGAGGCTATCCCATACTGGAAACGGAAGTAGCTGAGAAGACAGCATGTGGTGACGGACGCGCTCAGCTCAAGTAATAATGTGCATGGAAGAACGATCTCTCTAGCTCAGGCGGCAACTAATCTTCGTTGGAATTTACATTACCGAACCTGCTAAACTGCTAGCACACATGCTATGTCGCAAGTATTGGATTTTAATTGAGCTTGGCCAATTAAAGTCAAATAAACTTGAAGACTCATACTTCTTCTTAAGATGGAATGCCCAGGGCTGTCTAACCACCGGTTTTTTTTTTTATAAAAGAATGAACCTCCTTTGCACGTGGCACGCTCTTCGGCTCTCTTAACTTTACAACAGGTGTACATACTGGTAGCAACATCTTTAATGGCTCATTCTTTTGTTAAAACGCTCCTCCATCGAGATATAGCAGGCCCGCTTCAAAAAAGGTAAAAACAAAATGCACAGAAAGATCACAAAAAAGGCCTTGCTATCGCCGAGACGTCAGGATGGACGGCTGTCCGGACGCTGCACATGCAGTCCACTTACATGCGCCATTTCAAGCGCCCACGCGGGCCTGCGCCAACATCACCAGCATCAAGAAAAAAGAAGAAGGGGGCGACGGATGCTAGCCGGCACCGGGATGAGGAGACACCGAGGTAAGGCAGTAGAAAACCTAGGAGGAAGATGCAAATCCAATCTACTTTTGAAACATCCAGATGCAACACTTGCACACATAGGTCTGAAGGCATCTAAAACACTTGCAAAACACACCTAAAAAATAATTGAAAACCATGTAAAACATACACAACATCCAGATAAAACACTTGCAACATATGTATGAAACATATGCAACATTTAAATAAACATACTTGCAACATATGTGTGAAAAAACAGCTAAAACATTGGGAACAAAAGCTTGCAACATATGTGTTTGCAACATCTCGATCTATTTTTGCAACATCCACATAAAATACTTGCAATATCCAGATGAAACATCTGAAACACTTGAAACATACTCTTGGTCTCTCGCAACATGCGTTTTCAGTGCGCAATGTCACCTTGCTGCTTGGACGAATCACGGAGCTTGACGCCGGCGCAGAGGTCGGCGACGGCGCATGGAGCTCGCCGGTGCGCGCCCTAGGCGAGGACCTGTTCGGCGACCTAGGTGAGCACCTGCGTGACGCGTGCAAGCACTATGGGCGAGCATCTGCGCGAGCACCCCTAGGCGAACAACGGCCTGGCCAGTGCACCCTTAGCGAGCACCTACTTGGTGGATAAGCGAGTAGTGAAGGCGGCCGCGGCAGGCAGATGCCGTGGTGCAGGCAAGCGACGCTGTGGAGCGCGGAATGAGGAAGGCGGGCGGCGTGGTGGAGTCGGGCGCGGAGCTCCAATGGAGCAGTGGATAAGGCCACGACAGTGGAGGTCGAGCGCAATAGAGAGATTTTTTTAAAGGTGCGAATAGGAGCGAGTGGACAGATAAGATAGGCAATGGGAAGCCGTGTCCGTCCGTCCCCGGATGCCGCTGCCGAAAAAAAATCGATGTGTAGGTGACGTACGGAGCACGCAAATGTAAGTTTGAGCTGTTTGAAAGAAGTTTTGTACAATAAGAAACGTAAAAGAGAAAATTATCATGCAATAGAAGCAGGCTTGCGTGTTCGCATGAATAGTCACTCCGATCCATTTACGCTGATTCTCTCTTTTTGGTGTTATATCCTTGCACTAACATATGTTTTTTTTATAACTTACAACATAACATATGGTAAAAAATCTATTTTACCTCCCTAAACCATCCTTAAAGTTTAGTTTTCCTCCTTAAACTAAAAAATAGGGTAAACTTCCTCTCTCAACTTTTAAAATCATTCATTTTACCTCTCTAACCCTATTATAGGTTGTTTTCGAAGGCTATTTTGTCTTTTTCTTTTTTATTTATTTTGGCTAAATATTTAAAAATTATAGTAAATCATAGAAAAATCATAAAATAAAAAATCTATTTTTTGGACTCTACGTGAGTAGATCTACATAGTAAACATATAATATGGTATGCTTTAGTATAAAGTTTTTGCTGTAGCTTTAGATCTATGATTTTCTGTAATTAATTCATAGCTGCAGTTTAAATGGTGGTGAAATTTCTATGATGGTCTAACTATTGTATGTTTAACCTATAGTAAAAATTTCATACTCGTTTCTATTTTTACAGACTTTTAACTATTTTAAAACTATTTAACAAGCATAAAACTATATAAATCTATAACTTAGTTATACATGATCTAATGAGTATAAAATTTTTACTACAGTTCAATAATATAATAGTTAGCTTACCATAAAATTTCACCATAATTGTACCATAGAAACTCAAGCTTTGAATTAATTACATAAAATCATAGATCTAAAGATACAACAAAAACTTTGTACTAAAGAGTACCATATTATATTTTTACTGTGTAGATATACTCATGTGGAGTTCATGAAAATTGAATTTTCCATTTTATAATTTTTTTGTGTTTTACTATAATTTTTCAAAAAAAATTAGCCAAAATAAATAAAAAAGATAAAAGATAAAACCGTCTTTGAAAACCACCTATGACCGGGAGGTAAAATAAACGGTTTTAAAAGTTAAGAGAGGTTATTTATCCGGTTTTAAAGTTTAGGGAGGAAAACTAGACCACGAGGATAGTTAAAATGAACTTTTTCCTAACATATGTTAGTTCAGGCTCAAAGTTTGCATTCGAAATTGGCTGTGAAGTCTAACGCATATGATCTGGGCCCATGGGCCAGCAACGGGAGGCCTCTGGATGCTGCACGCACCCAAACCCTACGGAGCTTCAGCCAGCCGTCGTTTTCCCCTTCACCCGCCTCGTCCCCAATCAACCCACCGGCCGGCGGCCATGGAGGCTCTGGCGTTGGCGCCTCGCCGTGCCAAGAGAAGGAAGCCGGAGGCGAGCTCGGAACAGGAGGGTGGAGCAAACATCTCGCCGCTGGTACCAACAACGAGTGCACCTGAATCGAATCCTCCGAGTCCGGGAGCCGGAGGAGATGAATCCCACATTCAAGATCCACCGCCTGGAGCCGGTGGAGAAGAAGAAGATGGGGTCGACCGAATCAGCCTCCTCCCGGACGCCATTCTAGGTGAGGTCATCTCTCTCCTCCCCACCAAAGATGCCGCCCGCACGCGAATCCTCGCCACCCGGTGGCGCCATCTCTGGCGCTCCGCCCCTCTCAACCTCGATGGCGGTGACCTTCGCACCATCGATGTCGTCTCCCGCATCCTCTCCTCCCACCGGGGCCCCGGCCGCCGCTTTCGCTTCCCTGCACAACGCCTATGGGACAGCCCCGCCACTGTGGATGCTTGGCTCCGATCCTCCGCCCTCGACAACCTCCAGGAGATTGACTGCTGGATCCCCTTCATTTGGGGGCCGCAGGAGTTGCAACCGCCACCTCTGCCGGCATCTGCCTTCCGGTTCTCGTCGTGCCTTTGCGTCGCCACTCTCAGCCAATGCCACCTCTCAGACGACGTCGCCCAGGCGCTTCAGTTCCCCAAGCTCAAGAAGCTCGCACTTCAATCGGTCCGCATTTCGGAGGATTCCCTGCATAGCATTATTGCTGCTTCTCCCGTCCTGGAGTGCTTGCTGCTTAGCACCATATTTGGCTTCCACTGTGTCAGGATCAACTCAGCTAGTCTTACAAGCATTGGGGTGGGTCATGCTGATGATGGGTATCAAACATCAGCGACATTCCTAGAAAAATTCATCATCGAGGATGCCCCTTGCCTTAAAAGGATTCTGTATCATCGACCACCACAAACGGGCATGCCACTGCAAGTATCAGTTATTTCAGCACCCAATCTGGAGACCTTGGGTTGCCTAAATTATACTGATTACTGTTCCTGGTTTGCAATGGGCTCTATGATTATTGAGGTACCTCTTGCCTACAATTTCTGAGTTGCTTCTCTGTGTGCAGAAAAATACTTTAAAATATAATCATTTATAGATTGGCTGACACATGTTTCATGCAGCCATACGACATGATGGAATTCCGGATCATTAACTCGACAACGCCCGCCTGTACTGTCAAGATTTTTGCAGTCAATACTTTTATACTTAGCCTGGATGAGATTATTGACTTCATGAGATGCTTCCCATGCTTGGAGAAGTTGTATATCCAGGTAAACATACTAAACTAGTAATTAATTGTGTTCATATATTCTTTGGATCTGACTTAATATTGTGTCAATTCTTCTTGAATTAATTGTGTTTGTATACTGTTTTTTTTCCTTTTCAGGCATACAGGGGGGGAGACCAGAATTTATGGCGCCGTAATCATAATCTTATTAAATGCCTTGACATCCGTCTCAAGACAGTCGTGTTGAATAATTATCGAGGCATAAAGTCACAAGTTAACTTTGCCACATTCTTTGTACTGAACGCAAAGGTGCTGGAGTCAATGACATTTGAGTGCCAAAGGGACAGTGTGACTGATAGATTTCTTGCAGAGCAGCATCTGCTGCTCCAGCTGGAGAAAAGGGTTTCAAGATGTGCTCGGGTTTATTTTACTACTAAAAGATGTGAGCATGACTTTATGCATATCAATCATGTCCATGATTTGTCTAAAACTGATCCGTTTGAATGTGACGAAAAAGGGGCAGGTGTATGCGCATCCTTTGAGTAGTTGCTGCTTGACTCGTACTCTTGTTTGCTGTTAAATTTGATGAGGTCTATTCCTTTTTCCCGTGTTGAAGTAGGGGGGTGCTAAATGAACTATGTGTATTGTAAGATTTGTGTAATTGTGGCAGTCTGACAGCGCCACAATTTGACTTTCTAATCTGTAATGAACTAGATCTTTATGCAGAAGTTATTGGCAATGTTTGATGTTGCTGGTAATGTTGTTAATAAACTAGAGCTAGTGTGAAAATATCACTTTGTTTTAAATGTTCTTTTATTTGATCTTCTTTAATTGTGCTTGGCAGCGCAACAGGTTATTTATAATTTATTTATCTTAATTATAGCATAAACTATAGCCCAAAATTACGTTTGGTGGTTTGTTGGACCTTTTGATTCAGCCTGGGCATTCGGTTAAAACCGACGAATCGGTTCTTTTTGTTTGGCTCCTGTAATCTTCCGTTTGCAGAAATCAACAACTGATTGGTTTTCCACATAAACGAAAACCGATGAATTCGGTGTCGGTTTGCTCGGTTTGGTTTTTCGGTTCCACCGAACCAACCGAGGCAAACACCAGAACAAATCAATAGGGAGAATGACGAATGGCAGAACAAACAAATCGAGCAAGGTACACTGGTCCGCTGATGCCGCCTGTAGCCGCGATGTCCCACTCCGATGTCTTGCTCAACTCGCGCTCGCAGGTGCTAGTGCTGCTCGCGACGAGCGTCGCAGCCGATTCGCCTCCCAGGTTCCGCCGCGCCGCCACCGATTTGCCTGGCCAGCAAGCCACTGCCGTCGGCCTCAACTATTGATTCACCGGAAGCGGCCCGCCACTGTCGCCGCTCGCCTGGCATCGCGCGCCGCCGCCGCCACCTGAAGCTGCTCGCGCCGCCTCCGACTCCGAGGCTGGGCTAGGGTTACGAGTGCCGCCGACCCGCCGTCACCGGTCGCCGCTGCAGCCGCTGCAACTTGCGTGGTGCGTGGATGGATGGATGGATGTATAGGGTTGGGATGAGTGAATGAGTGATACAGGTTGCGTGCGGCAGCTGGCTGGGCTATACTCGTGTAACTTGGAGACTTGGAGTGTGGTGGGCCTTTATTGGGCTGGGCTGTCGCTTGCTGCTCCATGTGCTGGCTGCTGGCTCGCTGCTTTTATTTAGCCTGTGTTGCTTGCTACTGAATGTTGCTTGGTTGCTCGGTGTTTCGGTTCGGTGGCACCCAGGAACCGAAACCGAGGCCGAACACCGAAGTTCACTGAACTTAAAACCGAAACCGAAACCGAAACCGAAGACCGAAAAAACCAAAATTTCGGTTTGGTTCGGTGCGGTTCGGTCCGGTCTTCGGTGAAAATGTGCCCAGTCTGACTTTTGATGAATCACGGCTTAGCCCTTTGGGCTGAGTTGCATTTTAACGCGATAGCGCAAGGAACAGACGGCCTAGCTCAAAGCTAGGAGCCGGTTGGGCCCATTTGGAGCTTCAAACAGTGAGGGGGCTTATAATTTTCTAGTTGGAGGATAAATCAATGAAACCCAACAAACAGCAGAGGTGGGCATGGGCTCGGACGTCGGTGGGCGCGACGGGGTGCTCCAGCGTGTGCTCCGGTAACTCCATGACCAGATCTGGTGCCTCCATGACCAGATTTGTCCATTCCACCATTGGAGCGTCCGTATCCGGTGCCCCCGCAGCTAGATCCGTCCATCCCCTCACCGGATCTCTATGTACTGGGTAAGCTCTCGCTGATGGACATGTCTTTTTTTCCACATATTGCTATACTTTTCTCCCATGCTTATTGTTCCAAAAACATGGGAAGATAATGCTAATATCATGGAGATCCGGTGCGTAAACATATGTAGGGAAGTTGGAGATAATTCACCTACCTATGCTAATATCATGGAAGATAATTCATCTATCTATGCTAATATCATGGAAGATAATTCACCTACCTATGCTAATATCATGGAAGATAATTCACCTACCTATGCTAATATCATGGACCTATGTAGACATAGCGTAAAAGCAAAGTGATTTGCAATACTGTGTTGGCCTTGTTTTTTTTATTGGAGCACCACTATGTTTGGCCCATGTAGAAAGCTGAAACTTCTATATGTAAGGTTCTTAGTTTATTATGTAAAAGTAGTGCACAATAAATCATAGGTCTGGTACCCTACATGATTTCTATTTCTACATAGCTACTTACTAATGTCAGATTACTATAAGTATGGTCTGTTCATGGTTTATTGATGCCTTGAACACACTCTTTTTGTTACTGCATTGCTAGATTGAAGTTTGAGAGCAAGTACCTCCAGGATTGATTTTTCTATAAAATCCATCGAGCATTTTTTTTGCCATCCTATGAGTGCTTGAAAATTTTAGTAGTTTCTATTTTTCTATCCTATCTGTGATTCGATTTTTATGTTATGCCCATGTGTACAGTTGTCACACCCAATTTTAAGGATAAAATTAAATGCATGAAACTCATGTGTGTCTAGGGAGCAGTCACACACATAAGTTGACAAATTACATAAAGTATCATCACTGTGTATCTTACATCACGATTATTACCATCACATAGTCATACACATCACAACGGAAAATAAAACGGTAGCTCTCTCGTGGTAGCTCCAACACAGGGACGGTCAACTGGGTGACCACAAGCCTAAAAGTCCTCTGGAAACTCCTCATACTCATTGACATCTGTTACCCATCCGGGATTTTTATCCAAATATTGAAAGTAAACAAGCGTAAGTACTTCCCGTACTTAACAAGATAACATGGGGTTATGAAAGCTCAAAAAGGATGACTCTGGTTTACTGCGGTTAGCACTTTTAGTAAGTCAAGATTTTATCATCAACTATTATCAAGTTATGCTTAAGTCCCAATTAAACTCACATGATCAGATATCAGAATCAATTGTATCATATTATCATCGTAGAACATCATGAATAAACAACAACAAATAACCAGTTATTCTGTGAGTTTTCTGAGCCACTCGTGACCGTGAGCACGGCTGTTATAACAGTTTGTAACACTCTGCAGAGGTTGTGCACATTCACCGTGAGTCGTGATTCCCATATGCCCGGGTTAATTACTCCCATATCACTGCCTAGGTGAGCGGGTGGGGTACACTATAAAGCCATTTTATAGGTTTCGCTAACAAGTTAGGGCCGCTAGGTTTTCTCGGTAGGTAGATGTAGGAACCCCCCTTTCCTATGGCACAAATCCTTCGTTGCTATACACATAAGAACAGGGGCAGTCCTATACCCAACGTGGCAAGCCCCTTTTGCGTCATAAAGGTAACCTCTAACAAGCTAGAAAAGGTCCTATTACTGAGCTAAAGTCAGAGCCATGTGACCCTCATGGTTGCATGGCCAGTCCTAGCTTTTGCCGACAGACAAGTCCTTATGGAGGGCCAAGAGCATCATGATCAAAAGTCATTTGCTCCTTCGCCCTATAATTCAGTTGTTTAAAAGCAACTTTTACCTTTTCTTTCTATAGAATCATTATTCATATATAGATCATGTACAGTTATGTTGAGCGCTAGCAACTGCCCATATGCATATAACCCATAGGAGACAAGGAAAACAGGATATTCAACCACTAGGATGTCCTTACGGGTATCAAAATTAGACACATGCAAAAATAAATGGTGAATAAGACATCAAGGTAGATCCCATGCTATACTTGCCTTGCTCAACGAACTCGGGCTGCTCCCGCTAGTCGTCAAAGAACTCTTGATCTCCAACGTTCTCCTCACCGTCTGAACTCGACCAACAAAGCAACATACAAGTATTCCAAAGGCATTCATGCAAAGCAAACAATTATGGGATTAGAACAGTACACCAGGGCATAAAAACAAGATAAAAAGGTTCTTAAAAAGAATCTACGTCTTTCTACGATTACATAGACGTGAAGTTCACGAAAAACAGAGCTAAAACACGAAAGTTATAAATTAAACGGGGTTTCCTATAGCAATTTATTTAATTAAATCTAACCTCAAAATTTAAATGTTTCAAACATGTTTGATAGTGGTATTAACATGTAGAGAACTTAATTATGAACCTAACGCAATTTGAACGGGTCGACTTGGAGCTAAAACGATGATTTTATAAGCAAAACAATATAGTGGCATTTCTGTAATTAGAATGAACTATTTTCGAATTTAAATAAATCAAATCTGGGATATTTAAACCGGCCGAGGACTGCGGGTTTAATTAGGCAAAACTTGGGGGCCTCTTTAGCAAAATGGCCCGCGAAGGGGTATCGGCCATCCTGGGCCATTGGATCAAAGATGGATGGCTCGAATTAGGAGAAAGGGGGAGAGAGAAAACCAGCGGCCGGAAACAGTGCCGGCACGGCAGCGCTGCCATTGCCAGTGGCGAGGAGGTCGCCGGCGCGATCGATACAGGCCCTACAGGCCACGGTTTGCCCATCCGAGAGCACCGGGGAAGAGAGGAGGTGAAGGCGACCTCGCCTAGGCTGAGAACGCGACCGGAGGACGTGGCCGACGCGGTGGTGACCATGGCCAGCGGCGAGAAGGTCACTGGCGCACGCGGCTAGGGCCCTAGAGGCCATGATTTATGAAAGTAAAGGCAAAGGGAGAAAGAGGGGAACAAGGGGGTCTCACCGCGGATGAAAACAAAGACGAAGGCAGCTCAGGGACGACGGACCACGTGGCGGTTTCTGAGCTCGGTGGATTCGCTGCTGCTGCAGTGGTTGTGGCTTCTGCGCGCTCAGGCGTGTGTAAGAGTGGAGCGGGGGAGGCAACAGGGAGGGCGGCGATGGGGTCGGCTGCTTTTATAGAGGCTAGGGCATGGGGGGAGTCGCTCCCACGATGTGAGGTGGGCGCGGGCGGCGGTTGTGGCTTGACCACACGTGATGCGGGAGATGGGGGACGGCGCCGACAAGCGGGCCCAGGGCATCAGTGGCAGAGAGAAGGAGGGAGGGCGCGGTGGTGGTTGTTCGCCCGATTGGGTCGGCCCAAGAGGAAAACAGGAGGAGAGGGAAAAGAGGAGGCGAGCGAGCCGACGGGAAGTTGGGCCAGCAGGCCAAAATGAGGAAGGGAGGGGGAGGGAAAGAATTTCCTTTTCTTTCTTTTTTCCAAATCAATTTCCAAATTCATTTCCAAATGATTTTTGAATCCTTTTGAGTTTAAATCAAAACCATTCAACATATTAAATAAAATGCTGTAGCATGAGTGCATCAACATGTATATATCCTTAGGATTGATTTTAGTTTCACAAAAATTATTATTTTCCTATATTTGAATGCACACATAATAACATAAATAAATCAAATTTAACTATTTTAAAAGAATGCAAATTTTAGGGTGTTACAATTCTACCCCCCTTAAGATGAATCTCGTCCTCGAGATTCAGATGATTGCTTACCCAAACAGTTGTGGATAAGACTTTCGCAAATCATCTTCTCTTTCCCAAGTAGGCTCATCCTCTGTATACCGATTCCACTGTACCTTGCATATTTTTATAACTCGGCTCCTTGTAACTCTTTGTGCCGTCTGTAAGATCTTTATCGGATACTCTTCATATGTGAGATCTTCCTTAACAACAAGTTCTTCTAAAGGAATATGCTCTTCTGGTACTCACAAACACTTCTTTAATTGAGACACATAAAACACATCATGCACACCTGACAAACTCTCAGGTAGTTCCAACTGATAGGCTACTTCTCCACGTCTCTCTAGGATCTTGAAAGGTCCAATATACCTCGGTGCCAACTGTCCCTTCATATTAAATCTTTTCACACTTCTCATTGGTGACACCTTCAAGTACACATAATCCCCAACTTCGAAAGTCAGCTCTCTTCTGCGAGTATCAGCGTAACTCTTCTGTCGGGACTGAGCCACTCTCGAGTTGTCTCTAATCATTCTCACTTGTTCTTCTGCGTCTCTAAGGACATTGGGTCCAAACACTTGAGTTTCACCAGTCTGATTCTAAAACAAAGGCATTCTACATTTACGCCCATACAACGCCTCAAAAGGTGACATCTTGAGACTCTTTTGGTAACTGTTATTGTACGAGAACTCAGCATATGGCAAACTCTTGTCCCAACTTGTACCATATTACAGTGCACAAGCTCTCAACATATCTTCCAAAATCTGGTTGATCCTTTCAGTCTATCCATCAGTTTGTGGGTGGTAAGCAAAACTGAAATTCAACTTTATCCCCAAAGATCTATGTACTTTCTGCCAGAATTGCGACATAAACTGAGTGCCTCTATCAGACACAATTTTCTTGGGAACACCATGTAAGTACACTATCCTTTCCATGTACAACTCTGCTAGCCTTGCACATATATAGGTAGTCTTGACTGGTAGAAAGTGAGCAACCTTGGTGAGTCAATCCACTATTACCCATATTGAATCATAACATCTTTGAGTACGGGGCAAACCTATGATAAAATCCATACCAACTTCTTCCCATTTCCATTCAGGAATCTTCATTGGTTGTAGCAACCCTGCAGGTCTTTGATGCTCAGCTTTCACCCTTTGACAAGTGTCACACAAAGCCACATACTCTGCCACATCTCTCTTCAAACCATACCACCAATACTTCTCTTTGAGATCCAAATACATCTTGGTACTTTCAGGATGTATAGAATAAGCAAACTCATGTGCCTCTTGCAAAACTACGTCACGGACAGCCTTCGCTTTAGGTACACATATCCTTTTCCTGAACCAAAGAGTACCATTCTCATCCATCCTGAATCCTGGTGCCTTTCCAAGCACTATATTCTTCGCTATCTCCTTAAGTTTTTCATTCTCCAACTGACCTTTGCGTATCTCTTGCTCCAAGGTAGGCTCTATCACCAATTCCATTGCATTAGTGACAAAGCTCAAGTTGAGATACTCTATTTTAGCACACAACTCTGCTGGTATAAATGTCATCCGAAGTCCATTGGCATAATTCTTTCTGCTAAGTGCATCAGCTACGACATTTGCTTTTCTCGGATGATAATGCACTTCCAAATCATAGTCTTTGATCAATCCTAACCAATGATGTTGTCTCAGATTCAGATCTGACTGGGTAAAGATATACTTCAAACTCTTATGATCTGTATAGATATCACTCTTATGCCCAATTAGATAATGTCTCTAGATTTTCAAAGCATGAACCACAGCTACCAATTCCAAGTCATGAGTTGGGTAGTTCAACTCATGCTTCCTCAATTGTCTAGATGCATATGCCACCACTCTTCCTTCTTGCATAAGAACACATCCAAGGCCCAAACTAGATGCATCACAATATATAGAGAAGTTCTTGCTTAAATCTGGCAAAATCAACACTGGAGCTGTAGTCAATCTCTTCTTTAGCTCATCAAAGTTTGCTTGGCATTTATCAGACCATACAAATTTAGCATTCTTTTCCAATAGAGCTGTCATAGGCTTAGCAAGCTTGGAAAAACCTTCAACGAACCTCCTATAGTATCCAGCCAATCCTAAAAAGCTACGAATCTCACTTATATTGGTTGGTGGTTTCCAATTCAATACATCTTGCACTTTGCCTGGATCCACTGATATTCCACCATTGGAGACAACATGACCCAGAAAAGAGACCTCCTTCAACCAAAACTCACACTTGCTCCGCTTAGCGTACAACTTATGTTCTCTAAGCTTTTGCAAGACCGACCTTATATGTTCAGCATGTTCTTCTTTAGTCTTGGAGAATATTAGTATGTCATCAATGAATACCACCACAAATTTACCAAGAAACTCCATGAACACCTTATTCATCAGATACATAAAGTATGCTGGTGTATTGGTCAATCCAGAAGACATAACGGTATACTCATACAAGCCATACCGTGTAGTGAATGCTATATTGGGTATGTCCAAGTTTCGAATCTTTAGCTGATGGTAACCTGAGCGGAGATCAATCTTGGAGAACACATAGGCTCCTCTCAACTGATCAAACAAATCGTCAATCCTTGGCAAAGGGTATTTATTCTTGATAGTAACCTCATTAAGTGAACGGTAATCCACACACATCCGTTGGGTACCATCCTTCTTATCCACAAAGATCACAGGTGCCCCCCATGGGGAATAACTGGGGCATATGAAACCTTTTTCTTGCAACTCTTTTAGTTGTTTCTTAAGCTCTTCTAATTCATTAACCCCCATTCTATATGGACATTTAGCTATTGGTGCAGTTCCAGGTAATAATTCAATAATGAATTCAATGTCACGGTCAGGTGGCATACCTGGCAAGTCATCAGGGAAAACATCCGGGAACTCCTCCACAACATGATCTTGTTTATTGGCATCACCATCCAGCTGGTTCACAGTGGCTGTTGGCTAAGCTTGCACTACCACTTCTACACAAATTCTATCTCCATTGGGTGATGTTACAACAACAGATCTCTCCTGACACTGAATCATTGCTCGATGCTGTTTCATCCAATCCATACCCAGAATAAGATCAATTCCCACTGTTCTCAACACAATAGGTTTCACTTTGAAGTCTACCCCCCTTAAGGAAATACTAGCAGAGGGACTCCAATAAGAAGCTGGCATGCTACCTCCCGGTGAATTTACTAGTATGGGGGTTTTCATGGCACATAAAGGTATGCTATGTATTCTAACAAAAGCTTGGGAAATGAATGAATGCGAAGCACCTGAATCAAAAAGTACTACGGCAGAGATAGAGTTGACGCTGAACGTACCCAACATGACCTCAGGCATCTCCTGAGCTGCATTAGATGATACATAGTTGACTTTTGTAGTGTGAGGTGGTCGAGCATTGAACTTCAGATTGCCATTCTGGTTCTGTGGAGCTTGCTGGTTCTGCTTCTTGGGACACTGATGAGCATAGTGACCTACTTCTCCACAGCAATAGCATGCATTGGGGTTATTGGGTGCACCACTGTTCATAGGAGCATTGTTGGACATTCCCTGGCGTGATGCCGGATTGTTGGTCTGTTGCTGGGGACGTTGATTACCAAACTGTTGCTAGTACTAAGGGCATTGCTGGAACTGGTTACGCTGAGGATACTGACCATGGTTTCCCTGGTTAGATGGTCCTTGATTCCTCTGCTGAAAACCCTGCTGGGGATAGGCACGTGGGCGGGTTTTGCTTCTAGAAGTTTGCCCTTGAAGCCTCCTCTTCTTGGCTTCCATCTCTTTGCGCTTATCATCAATCACAATAGCATGGTTCACCAATGACTGAAAGTTAGGGTATGTGTTGGACATAAGCTGGAGCTGCAGGCCATCATAAAGTCCCTTGAGGAAGCGGCATAGCATGATAGTTGAGTGAACTTGTCATGATACTCCGCCACAGACATGGATCCTTACTTAAGGGACCTGAATTCCTCCTACTTCAACTCCACTAGTCCATCGGGGATATGATATGATTGGAAATTGTCCTTGAATTCCCACCAGGTGATAACAGGAGCATCATTGGGGTGTCCATACTGGAAATAATCCCACCAATCCTGAGCTGCTCCCTGGAGTTGACCAGAAGCATACAACACCTTCTCAAGATCATTGCATTGTGCTATGTTAAGTTGCTTTTTCACATCATGCAACCAATCGTCTGCCTCCAAGGGGTCTGAGGCATGGGAGAACACCAGAGGGTGACCCTTCATGAATTCTCCACGCTTGTCTCTAACCTGAATAGGCGGTGGTCCTCTTGTAGGTTCGTTATCTAAGCGTTGCATCATGGCTTGCATCAACTGTGCTTGCATTCCCATCAATTGCTCCATAGTCACTGGTGGTGGTGGTGGTGGATTAATGGGAGCACCACGACCATGACCACGGCCTCTGCCTCTTCCTCCTCTTGCGGCCATCTGTTTTCCAAACAAATGCGCAAACTTTTAGAGATTTCCAAATTATAGTGAACTTATATAAGATAAGGAACAACGCTGAGGATTTTCTGGACAAGATTCAAATACAGCAGTTCAGTAAATCTGTCATAACTTGAGTTTTAGAGACCCAACAGAGGCGTACCAAGAATGGTTAGAAACCTTAGGAGATCAGCTACAATTTTTATTTAGAATACTTTTACAGATTCTGATATACACATGGTCAATAATAGAGCTAAACCGAATCTGTTCTGGGTTCCAGTCTGCGCAGAAACACCAACTTGTGACAGCTAGATCTCACAAACCTGAACAGATATTAATGTGATTCTAGAGACATTTGAAATATACAGAAGACTAGATATCTCCACAAAAATTTCAGAATTTTTGGCAGCTCAGATCTCGGGATACAAGATAAAGAAGACAGGCTGCTCCAGAAATCAGCACAGCAGAGATATGATAAAGCAACCCATCTGCATTAAGACCTCATCTAAACTTAAGGTTCAAATCTATGGAATTTGTGGACATGCCCACAAACCTCCAGCAATCAAACAAACTCCAAATCATCCAAGTTCACAATTAAAAACATCTAATCACTAAAGTTCACAAAGACAAAACAAGACTAGACATGACACACGAACTAACAACGTCGTAACTTTAAACAAGGCACCAAACACCTATGGGGTGGTGTCAATCATGGTGAATGACCGGGGATTCTTCTTGTAGATCGGTGGTAGCCCAAGTTGAGCACACAATTCGTCAACCTGCTTCTGGAGATGCCTCTCGGCCCTCTGCGATGCACACAGCTCTCCCTTGACTTCTTCATCTACCCCTACATGGCATGGACATGTTGCACTGTTGCTTCTAGAGTTGGATCACTTTCTGGTGGTGCTAGGACCTGACAATTACCCTCATGATCATTGCGAGGAAGGAACCTAAAATGATCCTCCTTCATGGCCTCAAAATGACAACCATGGTAGTAGATGTAAGCGTCCTACGCTGCATCTTCCATGCCATCCAATGCATGAGCCCATCTGCCAGTGGCACTATGGATAGTCTCCACCTCATGTGCATTCTTTATGTCATTCTAGGCGGTGACAACTAGCTCTACCTTCCAAAAAGTTGCCTCCAAAGGGTGCTGGTACTCTGCACAGTGATAGTTGATGGAGGTGTGCAGGTCAGTGAAGTAGTCATCCAGCACCTGAGTAAGGAGGGTGTGGTAGTAGGCCGTCTCCAGGGCCTGCTTGAAGTAGTATTTGCACGTCCAGCCCATCTCCTCATCCACCATAGGGATAGCTGGGGGTGGCACAAGCGTTGGTGAAGTAGCTGATGACTCCGTTGGTGTAGCTACAACAACATAGATAGGTGCAACAGCTGGAGTAGGAGCAGGTGCGGGTGCAGGTGTTAGGGTAGCCATCCACTCCTCATCTTCCACGATCAAGGGTTCCACCTATAGATGGCCAATGGGCCGTGCCGGCCCGGCACGGCCCGACGTCGTGCCGTGCTGGCCCGATGGGGGTCTTGCCTCGATGGGCTATCATGCCTGCCGTGCCGTGCCTCCATGGGCTTCGTGCTTGGCCTATGGCCCATGGCATGGCCCGTGGGCCGTCTGACCATGCTGTGCCGCCCATTGGGCATGGCCATTTTCCCCGTGCCGTGCCGGCCCACAGCCTGACAACTAAAAAATATCTCATTTTCACCAGATTTTCACTGAGTGTTTGAACCACTTCTTCATTTGCACTAGTTTTGAACAAGATTCTAGCATTTTCATCACCATTTTCACAAAAGCTCACAGATTCATTCATAGATTCACATTCATAGAGGACAGAATAGAAGAACAGGGGTGAGTCAGTGAGTGAGTGAAAGATGGACAGACACAACATAGATCTAAGGTTAGGGTTAACCCTAACCTACGCCATCAGAGCCCAATGCCGGAGAAGAGGCCAGGGAGGTAGCCAGAGGAGGAGACAAACAACAGTTAGAACGACGGCAAGCAGTGGCGGAAGGACAGACACGACGAACTCACATGGTACACCAGAGGAGGGGGGAAGAGGGGATAGGAAGGGAAAGGAGGGAGGAGATGGTTAGCGAACTTAGGTCGGGGTGGACGAGCGGTGACGAGGTCACCGGACCAGGGCCGACGAGCTCAAGGCGAGCAGCGGGAAGCTCCAGGCGGCGAATCGAGAGCGAGCGAGATGAGACGACTGCGACTGCGAGCGGTGGGAGTGGAGTGGGGTTAGGGTTAGGGATGGGGGGGGGGCGGGGGGGGGGGGGGGGGGGGTAGCATATATATGGCCACGGGGGAGGCGACTTCGTGGGTTGGGCTGCCTACGGCCTGCCTCACTAGCCGTTGGAGGCACCGGGCCGCCTCTTTCACTAGGCCATGCCCGTGCCGTGCCGCGGGCCTAGGTGGCGGCCTAGGCATGTCTTGTACCTTTGGGCCAGGCCAGCCAGGGCCCAATGGCCACCAAGCCATTCCGTGCTTGGGCCAGGCCATGAGCCCGTGGGCTACATGGCCAGGTATAGTTCCACCTCATCATCGGAGATGACCACAATCTCCTTCTCCACCTGTGGAGCACGGGGGGTGAACATGGCACGGTAGCCAGCAGTGCTGAGGCAGGTGGTCTTTGGGTTACGAGGCATCTATAGATTTAGAGTAAGATAGAATTAGAATCAACAATTTTATATAATAGATTAAGGTATGAAAAGCATAAATATTTTAATAAAATAACAAGAATGAGACAGTAAGCATGAAACCAGTGGAGCAAAGATGCTAAAACAACCATCTCTAACAAGGCTTGCGTCCTACAGTCAACACGGCTCTGATACCAATTTGTCACACCCAATTTTAAGGATAAAATTGAATGCATGAAACTCATATGTGCCCAGGGATCAGTCACACACATAAGTTGACAAATTACAGAACGTATCATCACGGTGTATCTTACATCACGATTATTACCATCACATAGTCATACACATCACAACGGAAAATAAAAAGGTAGCTCTCTCATGGTAGCTCCAACACAGGGACGGTCAACTGGTTGACCACAAGCCTAAAAGTCCTTTGGAAACTCCTCATACTCATTGACATGTGTTACCCATCCGGGATTTTTATCCAAATATTGAAAGTAAATAAGCGTAAGTACTTCCCGTACTTAACAAGATAACATGGGGTTATGAAAGCTCAAAAAGGATGACTCTGGTTTATTACGGTTAGAACTTTTAGTAAGTCAAGATTTTATCATCAACTATTATCACATGATCAGATATCAGAATCAATTGTATCATATTATCATCGTAGAACATCATGAATAAACAACAACAAATAACCAGTTATTCTGTGAGTTTTCCGGGCCGCTCATGACCATGAGCATGGCTGTTATAACAGTTTGTAACACTCTGCAGAGGTTGTGCACATTCATCATGAGTCGTGATTCCCATATGCTCGGGTTAATTACTCCCATATCACTACCAAGGTGAGTGGGCGGGGTACACTATGAAGCCATTTCATAGGTTTCGCTAACAAGTTAGGGCCGCTAGGATTCCTCGGCAGGCAGATGTAGGAACCCCCCTTTCCTATGGCACAAATCCTTCGCGGCTATACACATAAGAACAGGGGCAGTCCTATACCCAACGTGGCAAGCCCCTTTTGTGCCATAAAGGTAACCTCTAACAAGCTAGAAAAGGTCCTATTACTGAGCTAAAGTCAGAGCCATGTGACCCTCATGGTTGCATGGCCAGTCCTAGCTTTTGCCGACAGATAAGTCCTAATGGAGATCCGAGAGCATCATGATCAAAAGTCATTTGCTCCTTCGCCCTATAATTCAGTTGTTTAAAAGCAACTTTTACCTTTTCTTTCCATAGAATCATTGTTCAATATGTAGATCATGTACAGTTACATTGAGCGCTAGCAACTACCCATATGCATATAACCCGTAGGAGATAAGGAAAATAGGATATTCAACCACTAGGATGTCCTTACGGGTATCAAAATTAGACACATGCAAATGAGTAATTAATAAATGGTGAATAGGACATCAAGGTAGGTCCCATGTTATACTTGCCTTGCTTAACAAACTTAGGCTGCTCCCGCTGGTCATCAAAGAACTCTTGATCTCCAACGTTCTCCTCACCGTCTAAACTCGACCAACAAAGCAACATACAAGCATTCCAAAGGCATTCATGCAAAGCAAACAATTATGGGATTAGAACAGTACACCAGGGCATAAAAACAAGATAAAAAGGTTCTTAAAAAGAATCTACGTCTTTCTACGATCACATAGACGCGAAGTTCACGAAAAACGTAGCTAAAACACGAAAGTTATGAATTAAACGGGGTTTCCTATAGCAATTTATTTAATTAAATCTAACCTCAAAATTTAAATGTTTCAAACATGTTTGACAGTGGTATTAACATGTAGAGAACTTAATTACGAACCTAACGCAATTTGAACGGGTCGATTTGGAGCTAAAACGATGATTTTATAAGCAAAACAATACAATGGCATTTATGTAATTAGAATGAACTATTTTCCAATTTAAATAAATCAAATCTGGGATATTTAAACCGACCGAGGACTGCGGGTTCAATTAGGCAAAACTTGTGGGTCTCTTTAGCAAAATGGCCCGCGAAGGGGTATCGGCCATCCTGGGCCATTGGATCAAAGATGGACGGCTCGGATTAGGAGAAAGGGGGAGAGAGAGAAACCGGCGGTCGGAAACAGTGCCGACACGGCGGGGCTGCCATTGCCAGCAGCGAGGACGTCGCCAGCGCGATCGATACGGGCCCTACAGGCCATGGTTTGCCCATCCGAGAGCACCGGGGAAGAGAGGAGGTGAAGGCGACCTTGCCTAGGCCGAGAACATGGCCGGAGGACGCGGCCGACGTGGTGGTGACCATGGCCAGCGGCGAGAAGGTCCCTGGCGCACGCGGCTAGGGCCCTAGAGGCCATGATTTACGAAAGTAAAGGCACGGGGAGAAAGAGGGGAACAAGGGGGTCTCACCGCGGATGAAAACGAAGACGAAGGTGGCTCGGGGACGGCGGACCGCGCGGCGGTTTCCGAGC
The DNA here is from genome assembly GCF_019320115.1 of Miscanthus floridulus. NCBI lineage: Eukaryota > Viridiplantae > Streptophyta > Magnoliopsida > Poales > Poaceae > Miscanthus > Miscanthus floridulus. Next base: position 32,538,145 of record NC_089583.1, read on the forward strand.
TCGGCGGATTCGCTGCTGCTACGGTGGTTGCGGCTTCCGCGCGCTCATGCGTGTGCAAGAGTGGAGCGGGGGAGGCAGCAGGGAGGGCGGCGACGGGGTCGGCTGCTTTTATAGAGGCCGGGGCGTGGGGGGAGATGCTCCCACGACGCGAGGTGGGCGCGGGCGGCGGTTGCGGCTTGACCGCGCGCGGTGCGGGAGATGGGAGACGGCGCCGACAAGCGGGCCCAGGCCGTCAGCGGCAGAGAGAAGGAGGGAGGGCGCGGCGGTGGTTGTTCGCCCGATTTGGGCCGGCCCAAGAGGAAAACGGGAGGAGGGGAAAAGAGGGAGGCGAGCGGGCCGGCGGGAAGTTGGGCCTGCAGGCCAAAATGAGGAAGGGAGGGGGAGGGAAAGAATTTCCTTTTTTTTTCCAAATCAATTTCCAAATGATTTTTGAATCCTTTTGAGTTTAAATCAAACCACTCAACATATTAAATAAAATGCTGCAGCATGAGTGCATCAACATGTATATATCCTTATGATTGATTTTAGTTTCACAAAAATTATTATTTTCCTATATTTGAATGCACACATAATAACATAAATAAATCAAATTTAACTATTTTAAAAGAATGCAAATTTTAGGGTGTTACAACAGTGATGCTGAAGCTAAGACAATTAATGTTGTCCTTGTTGGGAACCGGGTGAAGGCTTATCAAGGTGATTACACTATTAGTTTAATGCTTATGAAAATGCTACGATCAGATACACAACTACTTATGCTGATGGTGCCATATCAGGCTAGGAATCTCAGTGTAGATGTTGTTTGTCTCTACTATTTTAGTGTCCCATTCTAGAGGCTGGACCATTTTACAACATGTGCATTTCTATGGCTACCAAATTATAGAGCAATTGAGCATTCACAATTTTCTGATTTTGCAGAGATGGACCACTAAGGTGCGTAAAATACCTGCACTTTTCTCTTTGCTTTGCCACCTTCGTCTAATTATTGCTGGAGTTCAATCATGTGTTCATTACAATGCTTACAAATACGGATTTGGTCCCATACCTTTTCTCAAACTACTGTTAGGAATTTTAACCATTAAATATTTGATTTTAGATTGAGTTTTATTCTCACCAACCAAACATCAAGAAATCTAAAAAAAGGAAGCCATTTCATTTTTGGAAAATACATAACTGTTCCCAGTGCCTCCTACTTCTTTTCCATGGATATGAAAAATAAAGTTATTTCCTAAAATCAGATTGACGCTCTTAGCAAAATGGCTCTAAAAGGATATTGTACCAATTGACAGTTTCCTGTTGGGAATTCTGCACCTTTTGTTTATCTGATAGGTTCTTTTTTTCTTCCTTTTCCTTCCAGCGAGCAGTTGCAGAAAGTTTATAAGCAAATCTTGGGCGCCATACTGTTCACGAGTTTCTGCTTTGTTGTTGGTCGAAACAAGTTGATGGATACAACAAGGGAAACTTTAGCTGCTTTTGCATATAAAGACATTACAGTTCTTGCAGCATCGTCATTCTCCTATTAAGGTATGTTTCAGATAGTGTAGAGTTATGCCCTATGCTTATTGCTTCCTTTTGTTTTTTGTTTGTTTTTCATAAATATCTTAGATATACACTTCAGAAAAAGAAACATGATTCAATTCACGTGAAGGGCTTAGCATAGGTAGGTGAATATGATTTCACATTTTATTTACATCTGCAGGAAGGCACAATATTGTGCATTTAATGGTATGCAACTAGTGTTGGCCCTCGATCTCCCTGCACAGGTGAGCAGCGAGCTCACCAACACACCCACACTCCACGGCTAGAGGTAGAAGAAGAGAGAGTGAGCACAGAGCGCACACACACAGTACACTCAAGCACTTGCTGAAACTCTGAATATGTGATTGTGATGCAGCTGAACTGCTGCTGGCTGGTGCCTTTTCCTTCTATTTATAGGTGATAGAGACTACAGAAAACAGCCCTAGTGGCTTTCCTAGAAATTACCTAAAAGAAGACCTTGACTTGCAGTCAAGTCTTCTACTGAAACAGCCTAGATGTTGCTATGCACTTGCAAGGAAATTGCTTCTGTGCAAGGCCAGCAGTGGACAACAAGCAATTAACCTATTGTCAACCTTCTGTCCCAGCAAAATAAACAAGGACAGCAGTAGATTATCTTACAACTAGGTCCCATATGTGCTGATGATCCCATATTAATAAGTACACTGTCTTTCCTCAGGAAATGTGGTCAGGTTTCAAAAGTCAAAGTTGCTTTCGGGGTTCACTGAACTACTTGCTTATGTAAGACCCTTCCCTGTACAAATTTTGTGGTAGGCAAAATGCTGAACACGAAGTTCCCTTTCCATGGGGTGGAGTTGCAGCTAGGATGTTACTGAATGAATGGTCCTATTTCTTTTAGCAAACTGAAATACTATAGTTACCTCCGACCTTAGGTTTTTTAGGATAAGCTTTTCCATATTCCTGTTAAAATCTTTCACATTTTTTGGCAATTGATATGTGATGCAACACTAACATTTACAATCTTTGCCAAGTATACAGGGTGATCTCTCAAATATTTAGGATGGACTGAACAGTCACGGGCTTAGATAAATGGTTAGCTCTACGAAGGTATCTCAGGTACAATCTTTCCCTGCATAGGATTATCGTAGGCTCTCATATTAATTATCTCAGGTTCAAATAAGTTTAATTCCTTTAATATTATGTTGTACTTAAGATTCTAATCATTTTTTTTGTTCTTAGCTTGGTTTCAAAACTATATATTATTGATGTCCTTATTCCTGTCACTTATTTACCACGGTTTTACTTTCTCTATTATTGCAATGGATCTAATGATTTATTTCTGCAGCTCAATGTGCTATAGGACTTGTGCAGATGAAACACCTGGGGGAGCAAAGGACTTTTCCATTTTCCTGGTTTGTTTAAGCTCCTGCACAAATGCCATTCCTCCCCTTTTGCCTCTTTTCTTTTTTTAATCGATCCCTACCCTTTGAGTAGTAAAGGATATTGATTCATTGATTTACATTGTTGTCCTTTCAAGGAAAAAAATATGTTGTTGCTGGAGCACCTTTTCGAATTTACCAGTCTCTCATATAGTTAGCCATATACAAGCTATCCCTTGCTTATTACCTTGGTTGTATGGCCCTGTTTGTTTAAGCTTTTTTGAGTCTGGCTTATAAGTTGAGCAGGATTATATGATAAGCCACGATCTAGAGAATCTACTGTCAAAAAAGCTAGGCGTTTGGCTGCTCTAATTATTTTGGGTAGGACATTTTGTACTGGGAACCCTGGACTTTTCTCAAACTGCGTAGTACTATTTACTAATATTCATGTGAGTCTATAGCCTTGCAACTGGACCCAAATAAGAGTTTCTATTTACGTTCCTGTCCTTCCAAATCGACGCAGGAGGTAGGCGGTAGGGAAGGAAGTCGGTGGGGGGGAGGGAGCCGGTCGTGGAAGGCGCCGGCTCGAGACCAGATCCGGCAGGGAGGCGGCGGAGGGAGCGAGCTCACCTGCGCACGGAAGGCGGCAGCGGAGGCCAGAAACGGCAGGGAGATGGTGGAGGGCGGCGGCGGAAGGGTGGCGTCACCTGCGCATGGGAGGACAGGGGTGAGCACCTGCACACGGGAGGACGGGGCGAGCACCTGCACATAGGAGGACGGGGGAGCAGCTGCGCACGGGAAGACGGAGGGGGAGGCAGCGAACGCGAACCCACGTTTTCCAAATTGCGGGCCTTGGTTCGCGTTTCGGCTTCCGTTGCGGGCAATCCGCGAACACGAACGTGCGATCGCGTTCGGGAGGCCATCGCGACCTGTTTGACGGGATTATCCCGCTTCACCCGGTTACAACGCGCGTTTAAGCCGAACCAAACGGGGCCTGTCGTGTGTTACCGAAGGCGTCTAATTCTGATTTACTCCGTGATGATTTTCGTCTCCTTGTCTTCAAACTGTGATGGCTGCAGATTCATATACATCATACATATGAAACAACACTAATCCATTTGGTGATGCTTACTGCATGTCTTTTCTGTTTGCAAAATTAAATTGCGAGATTGAATCCCCAAATTAAAGTGCAAAATTAAACTGTCTTTTCTGTTTGCATGTCCATTTGGTGATGCTTACAGCATGTCTTTTCCTGCAGTAGTAGGATAGAAATCCCCAAATCTTGTGATTGAATGTATGTTTATTTGAGGGAAGTTTCTGATATGTGTTAGATCAGCTCGTATCAAGTTGAAATTTTTTACAGTTTTGCAAATAACTGAAAGGAATTTCGGTTGTGTTAGATCAATGAGCAGCATGCAGAAACAACAAAAAACTGAAAGTAATGAATTTGCACTGTTATTTTTTTTATTTTACAGAAATGCTCTACCCTATTTGTTGTATTCTTAAATTACTGAACCAACTACTAAATGGCGGCTGTAGGAAATCATGCAGTAAACTACTGAACCCTGTTTGAATTATGGCTAGCATCAGGGTGTATGATTAATTGAGAAATAGTGTTGGTAGGTTGCCACACCCATTTGAGCTGAATCTTTATGCAGAGTGGTGCATAAAAATCCATTTGTGTTTGCCTTTAAGAGATGTATACATGTTGCCACATCCTTATGTTTCTAATCAATTTAACCAGCTTATGTTACTTAGCTACCAGAAGGGCGGGCCTGGTGCAAGCGGTAGAGTCTTACCGCCTGTGACCGGAAGATCCCGGTTTGAGTCGCGGTCTCCTCGCATTGCATAGACGAGGGTAAGACTTGCCACTGACACCCTTCCCCAGACCCCGCACAGAGCGGGAACTCTCTGCATTGGGTACGCCCCTTTATGTTACTTAGCTACCAGGATATTTTTAATGAATTGCAGTAGCACAATCATGTTTTTGAGTACCGGGCAGTTCTATGTTTGAGAGGATGGTCTACAACTCTGCATGAAGCCATTTTTGTAGCGAGAAGTGCAATGTTAGCATAAAACAGTTATCTTATTTCAATACTTGGGTCCTTTGAGAACAGGCTAGACATCCTGTAAATTCAGATAGCAATGCTTACTGACATGTCCTATTTCACTACATTTGTGCAGGACAATAGTTACCTGGCATGTGTGAGTTGTTTGGTTTGAACCTGTTGCTTCTGTGCACCTGTGAGTACATTTGTGCATGACAATAGTTGGTCATGAGTCATCTTTAGTAATCTCATCAGTTATGTTTAGTTAATCTCAGTTCTGAACCTGAGACTACGGTATCTGAACCTGAGACTATTGTAGAACCTGAGACTGATCCTTATCTGAAACTTTGAAGTGACATGTTCTGTCTCTGTTCATTTTGGTCCTTGTCTGTTGTGTTCATATTCTATCTCTGTCCATTTTCTTATCACTTGCATGCAATGTGAATCTGCAGAGGTGATGCTTGTGATCTCAAACATTTGAATGTTTAGTGTGTGAACCTGATGCTTGTGCGAAAGCTTCCTTTACATCTGAAGCCTTGCTTTGACCTTATGTATATATAGGAGATCGAATGAATCCTATAATTTTAATCGGCCACATAATTTACGGTAATGCTCTCTACCGAGTGTCCATTTGGGCGGACGCGCGCCTTTGCTGGGCCTGTGGACCAAGTCCGACTGGTCCAACTCCCCTCATGGCTTCTCCATTTTATTAAAAAATCTGGACGCTTCTCTGTTGCGTTCGATTCCAATGGGAGGGACCCGCCTCACGTCCCTGTGCCTCACGCCTCGCTTTGGACCGGTCTGGTGTAGTGCACCCCACCCGTGCCTTGTGCCGCGCTCCCCTGCGTTGCGTCAACAAGCCTTCGTTGGGTGGCAGCAAGTAGATGAGCACATGTTGCAACGGTATGCTTCATGCTTTTCATATGTATGTTGCTCATGCTTCATCTAGATGTTTTATATATTGCAATGACTATACACGTATGTTGCAAGTGTATGTTTCAGCTGTTTTAAATGTGCTGCAAGTGTTTTATCTGGATGTTGTATATGATGCAGTGGCTATACATGTATGTTGCAATTGTATGTTTCAAATGTTTTGGCTGTTTTAAACGTATGTTGCAAGTGTTTTATCTAGATGTTGCATTGTTGCAGTGGCCATACACATATGTTGTAAGAGTATGTTGTAAATGTTTCATCTGTTTCAGACGTGTGTTGAAGCAAATGCTTTATGCTGCAAGTGTTCCATGAGCATGAACGGGAAGTGGGTGTTGTGGAGGTGGCCCCTCGAACGCAGCGATCCCTGCGCGCACTGGAAGCGAAGCGGGAGTGGTGGCCTCCACGCGCATGCACAACAGCAGGCGCATGCATACCGCAGCAGTAGGCGGGGCTGGGCCGGCATGCGCGGCAGCACAGCGCGCGGCGAGAACAACAGTGTGTGGATGGAGAGGCAGGCAGGCAGGAGCTGCATGCCTTATTCTTTGATCTCCCAGTGATCACACAGTTAAACTCAAGCCTCACTAGCCTTTTTAGATGGATTCAAGCAACATGCATGCAGGCAGCAAGCGCAGGCGTTCGAACGGATGCGGTGTCCGGACATCTAGGCGCTAGTCTCTCCGTTATTTAATAAATTCACCCATTGTTTAGGATTGTACGAAGATATGGTACCAACTTGTTTGTTAAAAATGCAATGCAACTTGTAAGTATTATTTAGTAATCTCTCCATTTTAAAATATAAGGTATCTAAATATTTTAAAAATTTCAAAATATAAGGGGACTGTGGGGGTATGACCCCCGATGCCCATAGGGTTGTACATGGGCTGAGCCGCTAGGGGAGGCCCAGCCCACAAGAATGAAGACGCGCGGGGCACGACACAGGTCGGCGTGCGCCTCAAGACTGCGTGAAGCATCCTTGATGATGAAGGAAGATCTGATCGGATATGCTAGATATCATATTCCTTGTAAACACATATCATGTAACCGATGATATTTTCAACCGACCTGTAACCCTATCCCTGAGCTATATAAGGCGGGTAGGGACCCCCTCGTTTTCACCTCACCTCACAATACAATCCATCGAAGACATGACATAGGGTATTATGTCAAACTGACGACCTGAACCTGCCAAATCCCTGTCTCTTGCATTCTGTGTCACCATCTAGTTTCTGTCACGCGTATCTCCACCAATTTATCTACTACTGTGGGCATACCCCTCGGTAGACTATCGGCCGTATTTCATCGATAGTGGCATGCTAGGGAGGGGGTGTGCATGCTGATTCCATGGCGAGCCAGATGGTCTGCTTTTCGAGCTCCATGATCCTTCTCGAGTCTGGCCAGACCTTTACGATTGGATCTATGACCTGGATCATCGGTGCCAACGGCGTCGAGGAAATCGTGGAGATGGTGTAGAATCACCCTGCGCCGATCATGCCAACAACTTCAATGACATCTCTGATCTCGGTGTCCCACTGTTGGGTAGGAGATCCATCAGCAACGACGATCTAATCGCATCTATCGATTGGGTCATAGACTAAGTGGAATGTCAGCTCCTCGTGGACTCGGTCTTAGATCGATCTACTATGAGCTACGAAACTCCTGCGCTCCAAGGTCGCCAAGCCACTACGACCAAGCAATCTGCTCAGCCACGTCATTAGGGGTGGCAAGATTCAGATTTGGTGATCACGGCAACTCTAGAAGGGCGTATGGTGCGATGCCAACCACTCCCTGCAATCGGCCTATGCCTGGTCGACTATGAAGCCTCGATGGAGAATATACCGAGGCCCTATCCTTTCGGGCTGGAGGGCATGGGATCTGCGTACCAAAATGCCGTCCACCACCTTTTCATCGACCACGCCGAGCACGACAGCATCGACGACCTCTACAAGATTGATCTGCCTAAGGCCGATCAATCTACGCCCATGGTCAACATGGTGGCTATTCATCAACTACCGGATGATTCTCTCCACAACATCTTGGATGAGAGCCTCGATGCATACTCCGAGGGCTCCACCGAGACCGTCTCCATTTGGCTCTAAGAGTCAATTCTACCTAGGTCATGGATGCTAAGCATCTATCTTCGACCTCAAGGGACTAAGTCTCTCCTCGCTAACAAAGTTAGGGACACTGAGCGTCGAACTTCCTCACCCGAAACCTAAGTGGGCACACTTCACCTGAGGTGAAGGTTTCAAAATTTTTTCACTTGAGTTCCTTATATCCTTCTGATAAACCTCAACCTCGAGCAAGTCCCGGTTCAGCTCCCAGTTGAACTGCTCGAACACCATTTTCAACTGCTCGGACGCAAGTTTAACTACTTGGATGCTTCTTTCAATAGCTCGACTCCCAGTTGAACTGGTCGGTAGCCTGCTTTTGGTGATCAGCAGCAAGTTGAACAGCTCAAAAAAATCAAGATGGTCTTGCTCAGCGGATACAAGGCCCTTGGGGACTAGCTGTGGGGATATGACCCCCTGATACCCATAGGGCTGTACATGGGTCGAGCTGCCAGGGGAGGCCCAGACCACAAGGATCAAGTTGCGCGAGGCACGGCATAGGTTGACGTGCGCCACAAGACTGCGTGAAGCATCCTTGATGATGAAGGAAGATCTGATCGGATATGCTAAATATCGTATTCCTTGTAAACACATATCATGTAACCGATTAGAATATATTCAACTGACCTGTAACCCTACCCCTGATCTATATAAGAAGGGTAAGGACCTCTATCATTTTCACCTCACCTCATAGTACAATCCACCAAAGACACATGGCATAGGGTATTACGTCAAGCTGATGGCCTAAACCTGCCAAATTGCTGTCTCTTGCGTTCTGTGTCACCATCTAGTTCTCATCACACGCACCTCCATTGATTCATCTGTTACCGTGGGCGTACCCCTCGGTAGACTGCGGGCCGTATTTCGACGACAGAGACTCTAGGTGAAGTAACTTCAATTCTATTTAAAACGGCGGCATTCACATGTATGCCTACCATTATTTTCTATCACCAACCTAACTATGGTAATGTCATTATCTTCTCACATGTATGTGATATTTGTTTTACCATATACTCCCTCTATTCCAAATTATAATTCATTTAACTTTTTTGACCCCAAATTTAACTGCTCGTCTAATTCAAAAAATTTATGCATACATAGTCAAATTTAAGTCATTCTTAAAGAACTTTTGTTAATAAAGCAAGCCACAACAAAAGAAGTGATATTTAGCACAAGTTTTTGGATAAGACGAATGGTCAAACTTGGGGTTAAAAAAGTCAAACAAACTATAATTTGGAATGTCATAGAATTTATAAGACACCTTATTTTAGGACACGAGAATTAATAAAAGCTTACCATGCAGGATTGTTTTTGTCGTACAATTTGTATAGATTAAGGTTTGGTGGTTAGACATGGATGACAATCTACGTATTAAGTTTTATTTTGGAAAGATTAGCGCCCGGACGTTTAGACGGTTGTGCGCGTCCGGACGCCAGCGCTTGCTCTGCCCTAGTCTCTCGGATTCACGCACCGCCCGCGCCTGCATTTGGACCGCTCCCTTCCGCTCAGCTACCCACACCGCTTGGATGACTTGGCCCTGTCTCTTCCACACTGGCACCTTGCCTGCCTCTTCCACACCGCTTTGCACTGTAACACCCTCGGTGTTATGCTCTAAACAAATTATTAAACCATGTCATGAGCATCATGTTTATGTGATAATGCATGTGATGAAATGAATATATGAAGTATTGCAACCTAAAATGATCAATAAAAATATTAAATGACAAGCTATTACACAACTCATGCATATCAAGTAGGGTTTAAAACCAATTTTTATTGAACAAAAATACTATAGAACATATATGTGGCACTTAAATAGAATTTGGAATATGAACTTTGTAGATGACAATGAAATACTTGTTGTGGAAAACAACATTACTAGCAAACCTTTCTAATAGCCAAAAAATGGAACTTGAAATCAAATTCAGCTCAAGGACTTAGAAGAATTTAAGTATATATAAGCAGCAAGACAGTGCAATGTTTGGCGATTTATTTTGTGAAATCGAGTTAGGAGGTGGTGTCATGTTTTAGCTCGGGTTGGTAGCCTCATATGCCATCTTGAGCATGGTGAAGATGGTTTAGGTCTAGAAGCAACCGTTTAGTGGTAATAGGTGTTTTAAAATGCGTGCACGACACGTTCTTGGCCTAACTCTCCGGGAGGATGTGGTCACCTAGCTTGGGCGCTCGACATCGCCGCGCCGGTCGCGCATGCACGCGCTGCCGTGCGTGGCCGACCAGGGCTGCCTCTGGCCTGGCTGTGGCCTAGCTGCAGCTAGCCCTCTACTATGGCTATTCCTATTGCCTATAGAATCAGAACCGTAGGTGCATAGTTGTGCGTTAAAACTCGGATGGACATAGTGAGGCTTGTGCTAGCCACTCACTCTTATTATCTCTAGTTCATGGTGCTGCCTACGCAAGGCATAGATGCAATTCTAGGAATGAAGTGGTTGAGAAACTATGGGGTAGCCTTGAACCTTAGGCACAGAATTGTTGAGTTGAAGCTTCCTTCTTCTGAGGATAGAATGTCTCTCCTTATGTCTTTAGTTTCCACCCTACCAGTTATTGCTCATACTGAAGCTTCTCCTGATCTCGCTTCTATTTCTGTGGTTTGTGAGTTTCCGGATGTATTCTCCGAGGATCTACCTGGGTTACCACCAGATCAGGAGGTTGAGTTTGCAATTGAGTTAGAACCTAGTACTGCTCCTATCTCACGGCGTCCCTACCGCATGGCTCCAAAGGAACTAACAAAAATGAAGAAGCAGCTAGAGGAATTATTGGAGAAGGGATTCACCCATCCTAGCCAAGTTCCTCACCATGGGGTTGTCCAGCTACTTTTGTGAAGGAGAAGGATAACACTCTTAGGATGTGTGTGGATTATCACCCTCTCATTACGGTAACCATTAAGAACATGCATACTTTACCTCATATTGAGACTTTGTTTGATCAGTTGGCTGGTGCAAAAGTGTTTTCCAAGATTGATCTTTGTTCTGGGTATCACCAAATTAAGATTCGGCCACAAGATATACCAAAGATAGCTTTCTCTACTAGGTATGGGCTTTATGAATACCTAGTCATGTCTTTTGGCCTCACCAATGCTCCTGCAATCTTCATGTACCTCATGAACTCAGTCTTTATGCCAGAGTTGGACAAGTTTGTAGTGGTGTTCATTAATGATATTTTGATATACTCCAAGAACAATGAAGAGCATGCACAACATCTTCGGATAGTACTGACTCGGTTAAGGGAACATAAGCTGTATGCCAAATTCGGCAAGTGTGAGTTTTGGTTGGATCGAGTGCAGTTTTTGGGACATGTCCTGACACTTGAAGGCATCTCTATGGATCCTGGCAGGGTGCAGGATGTGTGAAATTGGAAATCTCCAAAGTTAGTGCATCAGATTCATTAGTTCCTTGGTCTTGCTAGGTATTATCGGCGCTTCATTCTTGATTTTTCCAAAATAGCTCAACCAATAACCAAGTTGCTCTAGAAGGATGTCAAATTTGTATGGAGTTTGGCTTGTGAAGAAGCTTTCCAAGCCCTAAAGAAGTTTCTTACCTCTGCTCCTATTCTTGTCCAACCAGATATTGATAGGCCATTTAATGTATATTATGGTGCCTCTAGGACGGGACTGGGATGTGTGCTTATGCAAGGTGAACATGTGATCGCTTATGCTTCACACCAGTTGAAAAAGCACAAGTTGAATTATCCCACCCATGATTTAGAGCTGGCTGTAGTGGTGCATGCTCTAAAAATTTGGAGACATTACCTATTGGGAAATAAAGTGCATATCTACATAGATCAAAAGAATATCAAATATATTTTCTCTCAATCCAAGTTGAATATGAGGCAACAGAGGTGGCTTGAGTTAATCAAGGATTACAATTTAGAAGTTCATTATCACCCTAGAAAAGCTAATGTGATAGCTGATGCCTTAAGTCTGAAGTCGCATCAAGTTGAAGAAGAATCTTTATCTCTCAACCATTCTGAGGTGTTAGCCCATATTGCTCTTGTCTCGGATCTACTTGAGCAAATTATTATAGAGCAAAGGCTAGATGTTTCGAAAATTTCACATATCAAGAAGCTAATCACTAAAGGGCGTGGTCCTCATTTCAGTATTGATGATCAAGGTGTGGTGAAGTTCAAGAACCGATTGGTGTTTCCCTCAAGTGATGAGCTTAGGAGGAAAAATTTTGGATGAAGCTCACAACTCCAAATTATCCATTCATCCGGGAAGTAACAAGATGTATCATGATTTGCGTCACTTGTATTGGTGGCCAAATATGAAATAGGATGTTATCAAATACATCTTAGAATGTGACGTTTGTGGAAGGGTTATGGCAGATCATATACGTATGCCTGGATTTCTATAGCCCTTGCCTATCCCTGTTTGGAAATGGGAGGATATTTCCATAGACTTTGTTGTGGGTTTGCCCCGCACGGTAAGTGGTATGACTCTATTTGGGTCATTGTGGATCACCTTACCAAGTCCACCTATTTCTTTTCGGTGGATACAAGGTATTCAACCAAGAAGTATGCCAAGTTGTATTTTGATCAGGTTGTGACCCTACATGGAGTTCCTCTTACCATTGTTTCCGATATAGGGTTAGTCTTTGTCTCTCGCTTCTAGGAGCAACTCCAGAAATGTCTTGGTATTCATCTTCTCAGAAGTTCAGCGTATCACCCGCAAACTGACGGTCAGACAGAAAGGGTCAATCAAGTACTTGAAGACATGTTGAGAGCTTGTACCTTTTCTTATCCAGAAAAATGGGACGAATGCTTGACTTTAGCTGAGTTTTCCTATAACAATAGCTATTAAGAGAGAATTTGAATGGCACCTTTCGAGGCTTTGTATGGCAAGAAATGTAGAACACCTCTTAATTGGGTGGAAGTAGGTGACCGTGGTTATTTCAGGCCTAATTTTATCAAAGAAGCAAGAGAGCAAGTCAGTGTTATTTAGAGTCATTTGAAAGCAGCTCAGAGCCGTCAGAATGCTTATGCAGACAAGAGGAGAAGGCCCTTGTAGTTTGAAGTTGGTCACCATGTGTACCTAAAGGTATCCCCAATGAGAGGTGTGCATCGGTTTGGAGTCTGTGGAAAGTTAGCTCCTTGTTATGTTGGACCATATAAAATTTTGGAGCAGTGTGGTTCTGTTGCTTATCGTCTCCAACTCCTAGATATTTTATCAGCAGTCCATAATGTTTTCCATGTCTCCTAGCTAAAAAAGTGTTTGTGAGTTCCCAATGAAGTGGTGGAAATAGAAGGACTCCCCCTCCAACATGATCTTTCTTATATTGAGCATCCCGTCAAAATCTTGGATGAAAAAGAGTCACTAGGAATAAAGTGGTAAAATTCTATAAGATCCAATGGCAAAATCATTCGGAGGATGAAACAACTTGGGAACAGGAGAGTTATATTTTGGAGCATTATCCCTATCTCCTTTCTAGTTCACCAAGGTAATTATGTAAATTGAAATTTATTTCTTATCTCTTTCCCACACTAGGCACTCATGAAATCTCGGGACAAGATTTTTTTAAGGGGGGGTAGAGCTATAACACCCTCGGTGTTACGCTCTAAACAAATTACTAAACCATGTCATGAGCATCATGTTTACATGATAATGCATGTGATGGAATGAATAGATGAAGTATTGCAACCTAAAATGATCAATAAAAATGTTAAATGAGAAGCTATTACACAACTCATGTATATCAAGTAGGGTTTAAAACTAATTTTTATTGAACAAAAATACTATAGAACATATATGTGGCACTTAAATAGAATTTGGAATATGAACTTTGTAGATGACAATGAAATAATTGTTGTGGAAAAACAACATTACTAGCCAACAATTCTAATAGCCTAAAAATGGAACTTGAAATCAAATTCAGCTCAAGGACTTAGAAGAATTTAAGTATATATAAGCAGCAAGATAGTGCAATGTTTGGCGATTTATTTTGTAAAATCGAGTTAGGAGATGGTGTCATGTTTTAGCTTGGGTTGGTAGCCTCATATGCCATCTTGAGAATGGTGAAGATGGTTTAGGTCCAGAAGCAACCGTTTAGTTGTTATAGGTGTTTTAAAATGCGTGCACGACGCGCTCTTGGCCTAACTTGCCGAGTGGACGCGGTCACCCAGCTTGGGCTCTCGACATCACCGTGCTGGTCACGTGTGCGCACGCTGCCGCACGTGGCTGGCCAGGGTTAGCAGCATGGTAGTGCTCGCAGTCGCCTTGCCATTTATGGCACTACGATCGCACGGGCCACGTCGGTCGTGGACATGTGCGCTTGTCCTCAGTGCCTGCGTAGGGTTCTCGACAATCACGCCGACCGCATCTTGCCAAGGCGAGGCCGAGCCGAGCCCACCTACCACGCCCTGTTTCTCTCTTTCTTGCTTTGCTGCCGCTGTCGAGCCACGCCTTCAAATTACCCAGCGAACGATTACCTCCATTCAATTTAGTGCATCCACGGTTTCAACAACACGTCCTCTTGCTGCCTGACCCCACCTAGCCTCAAACCGTGCATGGCCAAGCTCCAATTTGGAGTTTTTCCCACCGTCGTGCCATTAAGGCCGCACTCGGCCATGGTCGAGGGCAGCCTTGCTACCGTCCCTCTCGAGCCAATTCACCTGCACCACTAGCATTGCCTTGACTCCCTCTTCACCCTACGTGCCTTAGCCGAACCGTTACCGCCTCCCCATCATCGCTGACGCGATCGTGCCACCGTGGTGCATCGCCGCATGGCTCGGCCATACGTGGCCACATGGCTCAGTTGTATGTGGCCAGCTGGGGGTGCGCGTGGGGGAATTCTAGGAAAGCCAGGGGTTAAGTGAGAAGTCTTGTGAGAAGGGGAAATAGCGTTAGGACTTAGTTGTAATTCGCGAGATGTGCGAGGTCTATTTTGCAAAAGCGCCAGCGCGCGCGGGATTCCTGGCCATGGGCCAGCTCGCGCATAGGCCGGTGTCGCGTGTGCCGCTTTCACGGGCCACTACGCACGCGCGGGGTCACACGGGCCGCGCGAGAGATTTCGTTTTTCTTTTCCTATTGGATTAGAAATAGTTTTCTAATTTAATTTTTGAGCTAATCTTTGGTGAATCATATAAAATCATGTAGGTGTCCAAAAATTATGAAACAAATTTTGTTAGGTTTCTAAAATTGTGCTCTATCTGTTAGTGTATTTAGTTCATATATGTACATGTTGATACCAAGAGCTATTAAATCATTTGAAAATGTTTAATATTATTAGGATAATTATGGTAGGAATTTGTGTGGTAAATTGGTACTAGCTTTGGTCCTAAAATTTTTATAGTAGCTTCATGGTATTATTACGTGCTCACTATAATTTTTGTAGCTTTAGAATAGACTAAGTATTCGGGTAGATAAATGCTCTTTGTTTCAATATACATTAAATCTATAACACCTCTGGTGTTTTGACCTAGCACTAAAACTTGACATGTCATCATATACATTGCAAAACATTCATAAAGTAGAAAATTTTGAATGCATTCACTAAATAAGCTTTATTTCATAAGTTGTTATTTTATATGTGATGTGATTCAAACTCTAAAAAAAGATCATGACCACAAGGGTCAAATTTCATGTGATCATGTGAGGCCATGTGTCATTTGACTCAAATAACCCTAATGGGCCATGTTACTGGTCAAAAATCAAAGTTAAAGTAAAAAGGTAAACAAATCAAATTTGAATTCAAATTCAAATCATAAAAGTCCTTTTTGCCCCTTTTGTCTAATTCAAAATCCATTTGGAATTTGGGGTTGTGACAAAAAGCAAAGTTGAAGCTTATTTTATAAAGATCAACTTTGGTATTCAAAGTTTTTCAAGTTTACATATAAAATTTGGAGTAATTTTGAAATGATTCAAATACTCAAATACACCCCAAATTCAAATTTCAAAATGGAGGCAGAATTTGAAAATATTCCTTGAAGCAAAGTTGTAGAGTTTGAAAAGTTGAGCAACTTTCATTTTTGGAGATTTTCAACTTCTTTAGAAAATTTGTGAGTAATTTGCAAAATAAACACAGTGGCAATTCTGTAAATACTTTAAAAATCAAAATCCAACCGAGCGCCACCTCCCTGCTTGCCGCTGGCGCCACGCAGCTGCCGCCGCTGATCATTTTGCGCCACTTTCTCGCGCGGTGACACACAGCAAGCTCCGTGGCGAGCTCGTGCGTGAGTTGTCGACGCCGGGTGCATTCTTCCCGGCTATAAATAGGAACACCGCCGCCGTCGTCCTCCGTTTTCCCCTCTACTCTGCTCCGCCACCAGTCAGCTCCGCCACATGCTGTAGCCACCGTCAAACCGTGTCCATCGTGCCTAGCTATGCTAGTGTGATCGCCTCGACCTTGCGCTCCTCTTCGGCTTGCTCGCGTCGCTTGTGTTGGCCGGAATCGCTCGGCGTAACGCGTTCTTCCCCGAGACCGGCCGGAGCTCCGCCACCATCGACCTCGCCGTGGCCAGGACGTTCCAGCCCATCTATGTCTTCACCAAGCACACTGGCGTGATCGTGGTGAGCTCTTGAGCATGATGCTCGCTTTGCTTTAGCCTCTACTGCATCGTTGCTGGGGTTACACCGTGCGCCGTCGTGTGCGCCTGCTGCCGTTTTGAGGGCTGGGATTGATTCACGGGACGTTGTAGATCATGTTGGTGCTATCCGTCTCGCCGGAGACTCGCCGTCAGCACGTTTTGGCCGACCAATGATGGCAGCGCTGCCATGTCCTATTCTGTGTCACTGACGAGCGAGACCCTAGCTGTCAGTGAGAGCAAGAGAGAGAACAGTGAAATTTTGATATTTTCTAGATTTTGAATAGTGCTGAAACTTTGGGAATTTGTAGGAAAATAATCATAGCTCCAAAAATTCTAAAAATTTGTGTGTAGCTTTTATACATCCTCTAGTATGGTTTAAAAATATGAAACTTGAAATTTGAATAAATGTTTAATGTTCAAAAAAATTTAGTCCATTAATTGATAAATGCAATTTCCATGATTTTTGTAGGCCACTGTATAATTCCAAAAATTATGAAATTTGTTTTAGTACACTAATTTGTCATGAGGAAGCTTACATAAAATGTTGAGGTCATTTGGAACAAGTTCATTTTTGGGCTTATTTCCAAATTAATTCAAAAATAAATAAAAGCAAACCCTAAGTGTTAGATTGGTGTTTGATCTTGTTTTGGTCATGTTTTGTGACCAGTAGGGTTTCAAGATCAGTTTGGTCAAGTCACATGTGTGGTCGTTGATGGTAGAATTGCAAGTTGGTTTTGTTGGCTTGCAACTGTACCGTGAAAGATAGTTGTATTCGAGGTGTTGTTATATTTCATGTACCATGAAAGCATCATGTTTACATTATCATCATGTTGAAGCATATGTTATTATTTCGTGTAGAATCCGAGAGTGAAACGATTCTAGTTGAGCAAGTTGTGGAAGAATCCCCGGTTGTCACGGGATTTGATAATTGTGGTACTGATCTGGAACCCGAGATTGTCAACGAAGGCAAGCCCTAGTTTATGCATTAAACCATTACCTTATTTACTTTGAAAAGTTTATCACTTATGTTACCTATTGCATTAAGTTGATTATTTCAAATGTTACCTACTTGATGCATTGCCTACCTTGTTAATTGTTTACCATCCTTGAAGATGATTTCATTTACAAAGGCGTAGAATACTTAGTATGCTTTATGGTAGGCCTTCAAAGTAAAAGTTTCGATACACTCAAAGATGACATTCTGGCCAAAGAAAGAAAGAAGATAGAATGAACTAGAGACTAGTCAGGTGACTTATCTTGAATGTTGGGTAATGTTGCCGACTATGTCGCTTAAAGGCCACTCATTATGGATCTTCTGAACGAGACACTTTGTAGTACTAGTCATATACTCCAGTAAGCCTACTTCGGCTAATTCGATACTAAGATGAATGCCCACACACTGGGAGTGGAGAGATGGCGGGAGTAGCGTGTACCCTCATGGCTAGAATGTGGTCGGATTTGAGGTGTGCTGTGCTCTCGGGTGGCGTGGAGACGGCTTAGTATAGGAGGATCCGGTAGTGAGGTTGATATATGCAAGATTAAGTTCTACATATGTCATGTGATAAGGAATCCCCAGCTGGGACTTGAATCAATTCGAATTGCCGGTGCTCCATGGATATGGAGACTCAATTCATTATAGAAGCAATGCAGGACTGGTGAATTACTAAAATTTGAGAAAAGGAATGAGAATGTTTGGAACATGGGATATGAACACTTAGTTTGAGATAATGAACCAAGAAAACTTAGGGGTAAAACATGAAAATAGGATGAAGAATAGTAAGCTTTTGGCAAAGAACTTTTGAATCTTGCTACATCCTTACCTTGCCCCAACACCTGCATCTTTAAAGTCTTTCACCCCCTATTATGTCGGGTTAGTCTTGTTGAGTACTTTTGTACTCAGGGTTTGTTAACCCTTGTTGCAGGTGAGTTGCATGCACAGGCTTTTTTGGTCCCTGCTGCATGACTGTGTTTGAAGTCAATGACGATGAGGAATGATGAATGGCCTTTGGACAAGGCGCTAGTTTGTATGATAAATAATGTTAATGTAATGTTATTCCGCTACTATGGTTGTATGACACTTATGGTATTGTAAGTTTGAAAACAACTGGTTTGTAAACTAAGTTATCTTAAGACTTCCACTATCTTTTACTCTGATGTATATATTTGAATAAACTATTGTAATCTGCAATATCTGTGATTGGGATCCTGTTCGAAAAGAATCGTGGATGATTTGGGTTTCTCGAGGACACCCGATAGACCTGTTAAAGTTGTCGGGAACTCATGTACGCTATCAAAGGTCTGTTGAGACAATGATAGATGCACGTGGGACTGATTTCTTAGGAGGTTCTACCACAAAATCATCAATAGAAATAAAGATATATCCTTCATTTGTAAAGCTAGGTGTTTGTTAGTTGAACCCAACACTTTGCTTGGTAAAGATGATAGTTAGCTTAGTACCTTAGTCATTAGAGCTAGCTTAGTAGCTTAGTATGCGTATTCTTAGTTTAAGAGTTGTTGTTGCCTAAATGCTAAGTGTTGCATCATCATCGCATGCATGTAGAGGACGAGCTGGCAGAGATTGTGACCACCGATGATCATGAGTGTGAGGAGATCGTTGAGGAGTATGAGGATGACATTCTCATGCAGGAGGAGGTCCCAAAGCCGCCACTGATTGACTCTGCTGACACCACACCTGCCCAAGGCAAGCCCAGTGCATAACCCTTATTTTTGATAATCAATGAATATATATATATATATATATATATATATATATATATATATATATATATATATATATATATATATATATATATATATATATATATATATATATATATATATATATATATATATATATATATATATATGTGTGTGTGTGTGTGTGTGTGTGTGTGTGTGTGTGTGTGTGTGTGTGTGTGTGTGATGTGCATTTACGTTACAAGAATTTTTATGGAAACCACATGCTACCTGTCCTAAGAGTCTTACTAGTGTAGGTTCGAGTAGATGCTATGCTTAGGTTTTTGGTAGCGTGAGTAACCTGTCGTTACTCACAATAAGTGATTATTATATTTACTCTCATGATAAAATGATGAAAGGAAAAAAATGAAGACCGGGTAGGGATATGGTATGGGTATTGGTGGGTGTGACGTGTTGTGTCCCGCGGCCACGAGGCTTGGCTTGGTTACACCATTTTCCCTGTCCATGTCGATTAAGGACCATCCATTGCTATGGATGGTAGTCAGGTCATAGACTTATTATCCTAAGCACATACTTGCTTATGGGAGCAGGAAGGCTCATTACGCTCTTGTCATGGGTTCCGGCTCTTTTTGGATGGACTGATTGGAGGCGGGGAAAGGTGGAGGTCTAAGCACTGTACTAAGACCGGGTCTCAAGTGTGGGGGCTTAGATTCCAAGTTTGGACGAGGATCTAGACCCCTTGACAGGAGTGGAATGGGTTGGTCTTGTTTGTGCCTGGGGTACAAACGGGGCGTGTGTTTCGGGGTACCCAGCTAGGATACATTGGTTCGTGAATTGCTATTTCCGTGAGACGGTACAACTTGGCTATGGTCTTGCACTGTAGTAAGAACTGGAAGATGAAAGATGGTAAAATGGTTCTGATTGCTCAACCCATGCTTGAAAGTAGAACATGTGCTTACTTAGAATGGTTAGCTAATGAAGTAATCATGACTGCTAATAAAACTCGATCTTAAGGATGTACTCCTAGTAATGCTTTTTCGCAAACAAAAAGAAAATAGCAAACCCATATTGCCTATCATACTCCTTGGAGTCGGGAAACTATTCCCACTAGTCGGGTAAGTCTTACGAGTACATTGTGTACTTAGGGTTTATTTTACCCCTGTTGCAGGTGTAGCTTGAGGAGTAGCTCTTGTGTGGAGGATTCTTCTAGTGGGCACAGATGAATCCTTGTATCGTTTCCGCTAGATGTTTATTTTTATTTCATTGTTTAATTATCGCACTCTAAACTCTACTATTGTATTAAATAATTTTCAAGAACTCTTGTTGTATGAAATGAACTAAGTATTATAAGCTCATACTCATTATTGGATTCTAGATGTAAAACGTGGATTGTTTTGAGTTCTCCCTTGGGGTGTGCTCTATGGAACTATCCGATGTAGCTCACATTCAAGGTGCTTAGTGTCTAGTGGAAGACGAGCGCCTTCGAAAGCATGTTATTTCGGGCGGTTCTACCATAGGTGGTATCAGAGCCAATAATGAGTCTATGAGTTTAAAAACTCTTTTCAAAACCTAAAATTTGACCAACAAATGCTTTGCGAATAGTAGGATGTGATAAATTACGTAAATAAGAATAAGCCCTAGTAATATGTTCTATCTAGGATAGTGGCACTGGTTTTATCTAATCAATCTTCTATAGGCACACTAACTTACACAGCGTAAGAATCGTTTTGCATACGGGATGTGAGTGTGCGCTGTGCCAAAAATTATGTGCGAATGCCGCTATTTTCTAGCTTGAGCAAACGAATAGGTCAATCCATGCATCATGAAAAGAGAATCTTGCTTAAACTAAACTCCCCCACATGCATAATTTTGGATAGTAAATTGATAGGATAATAAATAAAGAGCAATGCTTTTACTCTTAAGGAAAAGTTCTCGCTTGTAACCATTATTGGGCCTTATCATCTCTCTTGCCATTGTTTCTAAATATGGAGGCTTTGTCCCTAATGGTGGGTTCCTATCTATTTATAGATGAACCTGAGGTCTGGTCATGGGAGCACCAGTGTTGGGATGTGCCATGGTCTTGGTGAAGACCAAGGCAAAAATAGTCGTGGCGATGATCATGGCAATGCCAATGGGGAGAGCCACGAGGCCCCATTCCTTGGTCCTGCTCTGCCACCACCACCACCTCCGATGACCCATGTTGAGATGATGGCTGAGATGTTGGCTGCTCGTCGTGAGTCGGCCCATGCCTTGGAGATGCTGGCATAGGCTATTGGTGGCTTCGCCCGTGGAGGCCCCAGTGGCAATGGCGGGAACGGGGGTGGTGCCCATGGTCTCGAGAGGCCCTATTCCTATTAGGACTTCTTGGGGATGCACCTGCCCATGTTCACACTGACTACTAAGCCTCTGGACGTGGAGCATTGGCTTCGTATTCTGGAGCAAAAGTTTCAGCTACTCAATGTGACGGATGAGTAGAAGGTGCATTTTGCGCACAATAGCTTTTGGGATCTGCCAGTGCTTGGTGGGACACTTTCAATGCCATGTAGCCTGTGGACCACCATGTGACTTGGTGGGAGTTTACCACTGCTTTTTCATCAGTACTATATTCCTGCTGGTTTGCTGAACAGGAAGCTATCCGAGTTTCTAAAGCTAAAGCAAGGGTACATGACTGTGATGGAATATATGAACAAGTTCAACCACCTTGCATAGTATGCTGGGACTCATGTGGATACTAATGAGAAGAAATGGACCATTTCAATCATGGTCTCTCTTGCATCTTGCAAGAGAAGCTATATACAGGGGGTTATCAGACCTTTGGTGCTTTGATGAATGCTGCCATTACTATAGAGGGACTTCAGCATGATTCTCAGGCTGAGTGGAAGCGTAAGAGGGTGATCACTGGGTCTTCTAGTCACCCATAGTCACAAAGGGTATAGGTGGTGAGGAGAGTGTCCTATCACTCTCCGAGTGAACAGTCATCTCATCAGACTCAGTAGACTCACCAGGCACCTCCCACTTAGTACTGTGCACCTACTCAACAGGTGCAACAGCCTCAGGGACAACAAGTTCTGCCTTGTCAAAGATAGGGGAACAAGCTAGGTTCTTGTTTCAAGTGTGGCAAGGAAGGCCATTATGCTCATGAGTGTCCCCAGAATGAACCTACTTAGTCTTTGCAGCCTTCAGCCAACTCGTTTGGTTAAAAGGACTATCATCAGGAAGAAGGTGCCCATGAGCTGCATGGGATAGGTTAACTTCACTGAGGCTGATTATATCCCGTAGGGAGAGAGCCTAGTGATGGCTAGTATGTTCACCATTGATTCCCACCCAGCATATGTATTATTTGATTCGGGTGCATCACATTCATTCATGAGTATGGGTTTGCACAAAGGCACAATATATCTACTATGGTTATTCCTATTGCCTATAGAATTAGAACTGTGGGTGCGCAGTTGTGCAGTTAAAACTCAGACGGACACAGTGAGGCTTATGCTAGCCACTCACTCATTATTGTCTCTAGTTCATGGTGCGGCCTGCGCAAGGCATATATGCAATTCTAGGAATGAACTGGTTGAGAAACTATGGGGTAGTCTTGAACCTTCTTCTGAGGATAGAATGTCTCTCCTTATGTCTTCAGTTTCCACCCTACCAGTTATTGCTCATACTAAAGCTTCTCCTGATCTTGTGTCTATTTCTGTGGTTTGTTAGTTTCTGGATATCTTCCCCGAGGATCTACCAAGGTTACCACTAGATCAGGGAGGTTGAGTTTGCAATTGAGTTAGAACCTGGTACTACTCCTATCTCATGGCATCCCTATTGCATGGCTCCAAAGGAACTGATAGAAATGAAGAAGTAGCTAGAGGAATTATTGGAGAAGGGATTCATCCATCCTAGTCCCTCACCATGGGGTTGTCCAGCTATTTTTATGAAGAAGATGGACGACACTCTTCAGATGTCTGTGGTTATCGCCCTCTCAATGCGGTAACAATTAAGAACAAGTATCCTTTACCTCTTATTAATACTTTGTTTGATCAGTTGACTGGTGCAAAAGTGTTTTTAAAGATTGATCTTCGTTCTGGGTATCACCAAATTAAGATTTGGCCAAAAGATATACCAAAGATAGCTTTCTCTACTAGTTATAGGCTTTATGAATACCTAGTCATGTCTTTTGGCCTCACCAATGCTTCTGCATTCTTCATGTACCTCATGAACTCAGTATTTATGCCGAAGTTGGACAAGTTTGTAGTGGTGTTCATTGATGATATTTTGATATACTCCAAGAACAATGAAGAGCATGCACAACATCTTTGGATAGTACTGACTCAGTTAAGGGAACACAAGTTGTATGCTAAATTCAGCAAGTGTGAGTTTTGGTTGGATTGAGTGCAGTTTTTGGGACATTGAAAT
Source organism: Miscanthus floridulus (assembly GCF_019320115.1). Classification (NCBI taxonomy): domain Eukaryota; kingdom Viridiplantae; phylum Streptophyta; class Magnoliopsida; order Poales; family Poaceae; genus Miscanthus; species Miscanthus floridulus. Next base: position 32,561,749 of record NC_089583.1, read on the forward strand.
GATCAAGATGCCCAAGAGGGGGGGGGGGTGAATTGGGCTAATTCTAAAATTCTTTGTAATAATTAAACCCTACAGTTAGCCCACTTCACCCCTTGTGCCTAGAATGTGTTCCTATTGATCTACCGCACAAAAGTTTTGCACCCTATGTTCCAATCCTAGTCTAGCATGGTAATTCTAAGAATGTAAAGACAAGAATTGAATTGCTTGAATGTAAATGCTTAAAGTAAAGAGAGGAGAAGGAACACGGTGATGTTTTGTCGAGGTATCGGAGAGTCGCCACTCCCCACTAGTCCTCATTGGAGCACCCGTGCAAGGGTGTAGCTCCCCCTTGATCCATGCAAGGATCAAGTGCTCTCTACGGGCTAATTCTTTGACACTCTGTCGCGGTGAATGACCCACAACCGCTCACAACTTGAGTTGGGTCATCCACAAGCTCTGTTGGATGATCACCAAACTCCCGATCACCACCAAGCCGTCTAAGTGATGGTGATCACCAAGAGTAACAAGCACAAACTCTCACTTGACCATAACAAGCCTAATGAGAAGGGTGGATGCACACTTGCTACTCTCCTTGCAATAATGAGGCCTTAATCTTGGATTCTCAAATCTCAATCACCTCACTAGGCTCTTGCTCTCCTTAGTACTCTCAATGGTGTTTCTTAGCTGAACAAATGGGCAAGAGAGCTCCCTTGGATGAATAGAGGAAGTATTTATACCCCCTCATTCAAAATGAACCATTAGGAGGTTGAGTCAGCACTCTACGGGGTGACCGGACATTCTGATCAAGGTGACCAGATGCTCTGGTCAGTTATCCCCGCCACAGAGCTATTAAGTTATGACCGGACTCTGACCCGCGTTCAGTCACAAAAACTACTCTCTAGAACCTTACTAATGTTGACCGGAGGCTGGCACCTAGAGTCCAGTCACTTTGCTATTCAGCGTCCGATCAGTAACCAGATCCTGACCAGCGTCTGGTCAGCACTGACCAGACGCATCCGATCAGGAAACTCCCTCTCTAGAACCTCTCTAGAGTTGACCGGACTCTAGCACCCAACGTCCGGTCACTTTTCACTCAGCGTCAGGTCACAACCAGATGACTTCAACTTGGTCAAATGAACTGACTGGACTCAACTACTAGTGTTCGGTCATAACCGGACCAGCGCTCGGTCAACATTTGACCCTCCATTCACTTCCAACTCAAAATCATATGTGAATGAAGTTTGCTCCAATTGATCTTAGGGCTACTCCTGAGCTACCTAGTGCTAGATTTGACAAGTGTGCACCACGCCTAACCCACTAGACTCACCTAGGTCAAGCTACTAGTCCATACCCCCTTTAATAGTATGGCCAAAGGAAAAACAAAGTTCTAAACTACTCTAAGTGTCTCTTCAACACCAAACGACACTTAGAACTAGTCCATCCTTAATCTTGTCGTCCATCCTTTGAAAACCGAAATGATTTCCATCATAGGGGCATGACAACCATGATTGCCCAATCAATTGCCATTACCATGACCTAACTTAATTGCCTCTACAAAACACACGTTAGTCATAGTAATCTCGGATTGTCATTAATCACCGAAACCCAACTAGGGGCCTAGATGCTTTCAATCTCCCCCTTTTTGGTGATTGATGACAATACAACCTCGAGTATGTGAAAGAGATGAGGTTTTCAACATGCTTAGTTCATATAAGCTTTTAACAATAAGAGCAAAGGAGTTAAACATGCTTATATGACCCAAGCTAACATGGTGTACTCAATAGATATGAAATAAGCATGAGTACAAGAATTAAAGCTTAATTGAATCAGAGTAAAACGCAGAAGCATAGCAAATGAGCATAATGAAGTGACATGACATATATATATAAATCAAAGTAGGGAGCACACATGTCACATAAGTATCACAATCGCATGAATATAGTTCAATGCATACTGTATCACACATAAAAAGCCAAAAGTAATAAATCATAAGCTCCACCTAGATATAATGCTCCCCCTAGATCTTACATACTCGATCCCTCTCCCCCTTTGGCGTCAAGCACCAAAACCTAAGGGTCGGTCAGTGGGACAGGAGTAGACGAGTCGGGCGTTGAGGTGCGGTGAGCGATCTAAAACTATGTAGCATCATCCTTTGATCCAAAGCTCTAAGCTGTCTGATCCTCTATCGCTGGAAGTGAAGTTGAAGCGGTTTGGGTCTGCTCTGGGATTGGTGCGGCCTATGACTCTATAGGTATCACTATATGCTATGGCTCTAATGATGCAATAGATGATGGCAGTGTCTCTGTAGTCCCTATAACTGGAGCCACTGTGGTAAGAGTAGGGACTCATAGCTCTGGCGCTGTAGGCTGCCCTGTAAGCTCACTAAAAGTAGCACCAACGCTCTTGGAAACTAGGCTACTAGACACAAGCACTAAGGAGCTCTGAGCTGGAGTGAAGCCCATAACAATAGGTGTGAAGTGAGGACCCTAGGCTATCACTGGCAAAGCAAACCACTAGGACACCTACTCTATAGGTGAAGCAAACTATGTAGCTGGCTATCCCTGACTCTGAAGCCCACTAGGTTGTATAGCTGGAGTCACTGAAGTGGTGGTAGGCTGGCTGAGCTGAGGTGTAGACGGTGGTAGAGCAACCCCAATAGCAGTGACAACATGCTGCATAAATCCAAGTAACTATTGCTGCATCAGGAGCTGCTGCTATTGTATGCCTGCTGCTATCTCTGGAACTCGTCCTATCTAGCCTAAACCTATGCTAGTGTAGTTGTGGTCTCCTAGGCCTAGCATGCCTAATCCTGCCTCATCCGCTCAAGTATAGCTAGAAGAGCAGGGTCTGTCTGTGGTGGTTGTGGAGCTGAGTTGGAGCCACTAGCCTCTCTATCATGTGCTCGAGGTGGCATCTAAGGAATAGCCTAGTAGTCATCATCTGAGCTGTTACTAGGATCGCTCTCGACCATACCCTCCTGCTGTGCATCTAGCTCCTCCTTTGTTGCTATAACACCCCTAATAATCTCATCCTACTAGGCTATAGTCTCTGGCACCTCTAGGCGATGGCTCGACTGGCTAGGTGTCCTCACTCTACTATGATGGAGCATCTGGGTCATGTTGTATGGAGGAAACTCAGTAGTAGCACCAGTATACTCTACCATCGTCTCTAGAGACTTCACTATAACTACCTTGCGAATCAAGAATGTGATCTAGTGAGCATAAGATAGCTGCCTGTGACCACTAAACCCCTCTACAAGAGTGTGCTCCATCTCTGATAGTATGACATCCCAAATATCAAACATTGTCTGCTACACCAGAGAGTTCACCAACCATAACTGGATGCGAGTCAATCCCTCATGATAACCCATCCTCGGGAGCAGGGTCCTCCTCATGATAGCATCAAGAAGGTGAGCTATAGGAGTAAGGTCTCTAGGTGTCCTGCTCAACCCCTCACCAAAATGCTCTGTGAAGCATGGTCGGACCAGATCTGTAGGAGGCACAAGACTGTTGTGAGGGTGTTTGGGAGGCTCTGTCTGACCATAGCAAACCTCATGAAGGCAGATGGGTGCCTCTAGAATCCTAAGAATCTCTCTAACCCTGAAGCTCATCAGCCTGTGGTCATGGCCTTTGAATGCAAAGTGTATGAATCTATGCACCGGGTCAATCCAAAGTGAAGAGTAGAACTCATGGACCCATGATGGAACATATTGGCCAGTCCATCCAAGTAGGTCTATCAACCCTGGCAGATAAGAGAGATGGGGACAAATCTACTCGCCTACTGCTGGTACAAGTGCCTCAATAGAGCAAACTCTTTGAGATCTAAAAGCAACCCCATTGTTAAGATATGCTTGATAGAAATCCTCCTACAGTGGTGTATAGAATCCCTCTAAAGCATGCTCATCTCGCCTTGGCGGAAACCAGTCCTCAAACTACACAAATCAAAGCTGCTGCACCTGCTTGGCTGTGGCTGGCCTCAAGTCAAGGTGAGTCACCAGAGGTGGACCCTATGGTCTAGGAGGCGGACAAGAACCCCTCCTCTATGTCTTAGGCCTCGGCGTCACCTAAGCATGAGTATGACCAGAGCATTGTAACTGTGGCTGAGGTGCCTGCTCAGTCTCCTCAGTCTACTCTACCTGCTCAGTCTGCTTAGCCTGCTGAGTATCCTTTGACTGCACTGGTGGCTGTGTCTACTGCTGTGGCTCCCCCTGAGGTTGACTCTCCTCTAAAGCGACATGCCATCCTCCAAGCATGATAGTCCCAGCTAGACTACCATGAAGGCTCTCAACCCTCTTGACGATGGCCCTCTGAGCTGGTGATAGCTGGTCTGTAATGCGGACACCACTCCGAGCCCCTCCTCTCTCTACACGCTCTGCGGCGGCTGCAACTGCTGCTACTCTCTCAGTATCGGCATCTGCAAACTTTCACTTCTTTGTCATAGTCTTCTTCGTTTTGCCTTTCACCTCAGTAGGTAGGCAAGGCAGAGGCCTCGGATCCTCATCACCAGGACCACCTCTGGCATTCTTGACACGTGCCATTGCTGGAGCTGAAATGAACTGCTATCATGGACAAGAACTGACTGCCAACTAACACTTCCAAGGCTTGGCCTCGATCCGTACTCGTGGGCTTGGCCCTGAGTTAACTGACCACTACAAAATCAACCTCAAGAACACTGACTCGCTGATGAATTGGCAACCGAAGAGTAGAGGAACGGATCACAAGCACCACCGGAATCATCAATTTGACATCTAGGGTTAGGGTTGCGTTGTGGTGGCCGAGCAATGTGGTGGAGAGGTGGTCGTAGGCGTGGCTAGAGCACGGCAAGGAGCACGACGGTGGCGGTGTTGCGGCAAGGGAGACATAGGTGGTGGTGGGCATGGCGCGAGCAGTGTGCGGTGGTGCTTAGGGCACGGTAGTGCAGGAGCAGCATGAGCGTGCGCAGCAAAGGCATGGTGGTGTGGCTGTGGGTAGGCGGCATGGGTAGGTGGCTCAGGCATGGGTACTATGCGTGAGATAGGTGTGAAGCACAGTGGCGTGAAGCGGCAGCACTGCTGCGGATGCGGTGGCTTGCGCAGGCGAAGTCAGCGCGGGATTAGGTCACACAGCGGCATGATTATATGGTGGAGCCCACGTGATGGATAAGGAAAGGAGTATTAGATCCTCATGAGTTCTACTGATCGGACACTCCGGTGGCAACAACCGGACGCTGCCACACAGAGTTTGGTCGACTACAGAGAGGTCCAAATCCTCTCCAGTCGTGACCGGACATGTCTAGTTACCCTTGGCCGGACATAGCCATAGTCCGGTCGATCCTATGTACATGTTCTTCGCTTGACCGAACATAGGACCACCATCTGACCAGATGTTGGAAGATCACTGTTTCAGCATCCGGTCACTCCTTTGCGCTTCTATTCACCTCCTGTGAACTGACCGGACGCTGGAATCCAGAGTCTGGTGCAGCGTCTAGTTGCCCTTTTTCAGCAAATCTTCAATGTTCCTTCGCGCTGCCTATTCCCAATCAAGTACCAACTTCAATAAGACCTAAATAAACACCAATTGGGACTGATGTGAGTGGCCTCTCTCAAACTCTCAATTTTTTTAGAATATTTTGCCTTAGGCTACAATTCTTTTTAAGAAAATAGGCAATAAAAGGGTAATTGAAAGGAAACGACAAAACAACACATATGCATATGGAATGCAATACTTGAAAGTAATTCTAGTTGCTTGTCAAGTTTGATCCAAGGTTAACCTTCTTCACACGCTTTTCAACGGTTATCTTAACCATGTTAGACAAGCCCTAAATGCATTACCAAAAATTAAACATGTTGTATTTTACAATGCAATGCAAGGGTGTTTACACCAAAATTTGGAGAGAAGAACGCGAGAACTTGAAGCTTCCAAAATTGTGTCGATCAAGGACTCAATTGCATGAAGATTGATATTAGCTGATTCAGAGGAAACCCTGGAATCGGCTCTCTTTGGATGACGTTAGGAAGTAATGGTAATGGACTATGGTTGGCGGCAGGAGATGCATATCGGACTCTACAAAAAGGGGAAAGATTAGGGTCCAAGTTATCTAAAGATTAGGAATGTTCTCTTTTATACCAAAACTGTAACGAGTTGTACTCGAATATGATTCATGTTTAGGCTCTGGGTATAAATATTAGACCCCGGCTATTGTAAAAAAAACATAATCAATCAAATATAAGTTACTTACTTTTTTGGCTCTGGCCACCCCTTAGGAGTAGGAGTAGAGTGGATGTCGGCGAGTTCTTCAGCGAGCAGGGCTGCATTGGTTCGACCAACCTTCGGCTTGTCTGTAAGTACCGTCATGGCTTATACTTCTGTTCATACGGCTGCATCGATCTGGTCGACCTCCATTGCGACTCTAGTATAAGCTAGTTATTGACCCTTGTTTAGTTCAAGTATGGCTGCAAAGATCCGGTCGACCTCCACTACTCGAACTAGATTAAGGTCAAGTTATCAGCTCTATCTAAGGGTGGCGTCCTTCGGATAGATTCATTAAGTTACTGATGTTGCTTATTGATTTCAATATTTATTTAATTACAGTAATATCACTTCGCTCGATTGGGATTGATCTAGATCGGCCTTATATCCTGTTTGACTCATCGTTTATTCATCTAAATTGATCTAATCTGCACCTTAAACGATGAGTTATGTTTTATCGGCTGTTTTATGTCAATCTTGATCATGCATAGTATGCGGTTAAGGCATGTCTGGTCTTGAATAGATATAGTGGCTAACGAAAACCGTTCTATGGCCCGTTATCACAACCTATGTGATTCTACCTCACACCCCACTATTAGAACCATGGAGTGGGGATCGTTATTCAGTAGATCTATTCTTGATAGGGCATGACCTTAACTGTGTGCTATGTCTGAATTGGCTATTTTAGCTGATATCGAGTGTTTTCACATATGCAGTTCATGTCATGAGATCGTTGAAGTAAAGATAGGTTGAAAGATGTGTTAGCCCCATGATCTTATTATTGTATTACGACCTGCATGATTCTGCCTCATGCCCCACTAATATTAGTAATAAATTAGGGTCATCGAGTTTATCACTGTTTTTACGGCCTACATGATTCTGCCCTATGCCCCACTGATCATAACGATAGATAAGATCTAATATGTTCATTAGATTTATCTCTATTAAATGGTTAAATGGTGATAAGCTATTTCTTTTACATAAAAAGGATTCGGTTACTTGCAGTCATTGGCTTAGCATAAACTGATTATTGTTGACACCCTATTGCCATTGACCAGTATTTGTCTAAACAATTATATTCATCCTGAATGATAACCATTTTTTTTTCTTCCATAATCCCATGAGCTTTAACTGATTTATTCTTATGAGTGTGCTGGAATCGGCTATTTAGTCGATCTCCTTCCATATTGGTTCAGAGAGTCGCATATTTGGGACTGTCTGGCAACACCAGCATGTTCTGCCTTAAATTACTGATTAGTTTTCTCTCCTTGTCAATTGTAGGGTCAAATTGACTGGTATGTCTCGGGAGGAGTGCGTAGGATTGATAATCCCTACATTGAAGCTAGGCGGATCTCTAGCTCCATCGAGCGGACCCTTCCGGCTTGCTCATGTGCCCCGACATGAGACGAATTTTAATGCGACACACGTTCTAGCACACCCAGTGGGACACCACAATCATCATGGTGATTCACAACAACAATGACATCCTTATGGTACATTATGAAGACTTACTTGATGGAGATAAAGATGTCATCAGCAAAGCTATAGAAGAATTTCAGAGCAAGTGTTTGTTGTCCTACTCCAAAACACGTGACAAGACAATCGTTCAGAAATATCCACTACCAAGAGTTCTGTTGCATGGGCAGACAGATGTAGATGAGACTGAAAGACAATGCATTTCTTCATAGAAGCTATAAAGCAAATATGTTCATGATGCTATATCAAACCATAATGAAATTTTCTTGAACACATTCCATAACACCATGAAAGAGGTGTTTCATGGGTTTCCTAGTTGATTAGGTTGGACTGACTTATTAGCAACATTCCACATCCATCAACTCAAGGGACTAATCAAGCCGGTATCAGTCATCAAGAAGCAGCACCAGCTGGTAATGATGATGTCTAGGTAGTTTAGAGTTTATCTGAGCAAGCTCAAGATACTACTACAAATCAGATACAGTATAATCCTAGGTCGTCAATGCACCATATGCAACAGGCCAGTGGGGCAAGGTCAGAACAGATGATTAATTTTGGCACATCAGGCCAGATACTATCATCGGCTCAAAAAATAGCACCATCAATTCAAAGGATCCGTAGAGATATAGATACTCATGTCTACAATCAAGAGGCTTCAAGCAGCAAACCAGCAAAGAACCTAGCCGATAGAGATTCCATAGGGGTATCATTGTGGCATAGATTATAACACCCTCCACATGATTCCAAATCTAGGGTATCAAGGCATACGGGATTTCAATCCACAGATGGGTCAGCAAGTGCAGAGAAATCTAAGTTCACATGCTGATAAATTGTTGCTAAAGGTGGCCGAGATGACGAAGAATCAGTTTAGTCTGAAGCCAAAAGGCTGACCTTCTTGTAGAAACGTCCATATGCAGAATGGTATGACTTGGTCACTCTTCCTACAAATTATAGGCTCCTAGAGTTTGCTAAGTTCACTGGACAAGACAGCACAAGCACAATAGAGCATGTTAGTCGGTATCTTACACAGTTGGACGAAGCATCCGTTGAAGAGGCCCATCGAGTTTGTTTCTTCTCCTTGTCCCTGTTAGGGCCAGCCTTCACTTGGTTTTCATCACTGCCAGCCAACTCCATTGCCAATTAGGCTGACCTAGAAAAGAAATTTCATACATATTTTTATACTGGGATTAGAGAAAAGAAGATTACCGATTTGGCAACTATAAGACAGAAAACCAACAAATTGGGCACTGAGTTTCTTTAAAGGTTTTGAGAGACTAGGAATTTGTGCTTCTCATTAAATTTGGCTAATGATTAGCTAGCTGGTTTGGTTGTTCAAGGGATGTTGCCGACATGGAAAGAAAAGTTGTTGGGACAGGAATTTGACAACTTGGGTCAATTGGATCAATGAGTGGCAGCGCTCAATAGTCAATTCTAGAGTATACGTAGAGATACCTGATTCCAGAAGAGTACCACAGTGGCCGAAGCTTATAATCCATATTTAGTCGATGACGGCTATGAAGATGAAGAAGAGGTTGCCATAGCTGAATGGAATTGGGGTAAAAAGACAGTAATGGTGCCAAATCCTTGGGAAAGAGGAGTCGAGGAGAGCTATGACTTCGACGTCACAAAGTCAGACAAGCTTTTGATTTCTTGCTTGAAAAGGGATAGATCAAGTTGTCCGATAATCATGTTATGTTGCCCCCTGATCAGTTAAAGAATAAGAAGTTCTGCAAGTTATATAATGCTACTTCTCATTCCACTAATGAATGTAGAATTTTTTAGCAGCATATATAGAGGGCCATTCAGCAAGGAAGGCTCAAATTTTATATGCCTCAAAAGATGAAAGTTGATGATAATCCTTTCCTAGGAGATCAAAACATGGTCGACGCTATGCTGCTCAAAGGAAAGACTAAGGTCCTAACATCAACCAAATCAAGAGAAGCTAGAACTGTCGATCCTGAAATGCAAATATCGGCTAAAAAATACAGAGAAATTAGAAGACGTCACGACAAGCAAAAGAGCCGACATGAGCAGGGAGAAACATCAAAAGAAGGGGCGACAAAGCTGTGGGTTACATCTTGAATTCTGTTGAATAAATGGCAGCAACAGAAGGAGAAGGATTATCAAAATTGGTTGGAAGAGCAAAAATACCAGTGTCAACAGGAAAAAGAGAGGTATGAAAGAAAGCAAGCTGAATTACATTGGATTTGTCCTTTCTTCAGACATTGCTGGAACAAAGGTTTGAAGTTGCCTACCAGGAATAATTGTCTAGAGTGCACCAAACAGTATTGGGAGTTTAGGCAATCTTAAACTAGCCACTGGTCTTTTCATGCTCAAGATGTGTATCATCACAATAACATAGATCGGTGCTTAAAAAATAAAAATGTTCATGATTGGCTTGGAAAGCGAGTTGTTGACCAAGACTGGGCTGATTACGAAGAAGATGGCAATGAGAGAGAATATGTTTGGCAGGAAGGTCAATGGTGTCCAAGATGTTTGACAAGAAGCCAGAAGAGAAGGGTGCAATGCCTAAGGAATAGAGAGTTAGAATAGGCTTAGGCATCTGGTAAACCTCAAGTATGGCGTGCTAAGCAAACAACCGATAGAGGGCAACCATCGGCTAATATTCAAATGGCTTTTCTATTGCCATCAGAGTTCTGAGCTCTAGCAGATCAAGAAGTTTACTTAGATTTTGATGAATCGGAGTATGAGGAGATAGTTGCCAAGTTGACAGCTATACAGCAGGCTATATTTGATAAACCAGTCAAGCATCGGCACTTAAAGGCTTTATATGTAAAATGTTTGGTTGATGGGAAGCTGATGAACAAGATATTGGTAGACGGAGGTGCTTCTGTCAATCTCATGCCTTACACCACTTTTTGCAAACTTGGCAAGGGACTAGGAGATCTGGTTGAGACTAACATGATGCTTAAGGACTTTGGGGGTAATGCGTCTAAGACCCAGGGGGCAATGAATGTTGAACTAACAATCGGGAGTAAGACTCTGCTCACCACATTCTTTGTCATTGATGGAAAATGGTCATACAGTTTGCTCCTTGGTCATGATTAGATTCATGCAAACTGCTGTGTACCATCAACCATGCATCAATGTTTGATTCAATGGCATGGAGATGATGTCGAACTGGTTCACCCTGATGAGTCTATAAGTATCACAACAGTCGATCTAGTCTTTTGGGAGCTAGTAGACTTTGAATGCTTTTCTGCAAGTTATGGGAAGGAGATTTCATTAAAATCAGCAATGAGAGCCAACAACTGAACCAATCAATTGGCTCAGAGAGTTTGTTTTAGTGGATAGTCATAGCTTCGCGTCGACCATTGGATTAATGAAGAATAAGCATTGGTCCTAGAGATAGGCTTAGGCCAACATATGTGAACGCTAAGTTGAATCATAAGTGAAATTCAGAGTTGATAAATCTATTAAAGGAAGTTTTGTTTCGCTTAATGAAATGCTTGGCCTGGATCGTCCGATCGTTTAACCTTTGGTCTAAAAAGTGCTGATGCAACCTATTAATAGCGATCGATGAGAAATATTTGAAGGGACATTTTCCTAACATTTTATCAACACTTGATAGCCGATTCATTTAGTCGTCGACTCTAATAGCCAGTACCATAGAGGTATCGCCTTTAGTTCAAAATAAACCCGAAGACATAAGGGCCGATATGATATGTATCACCTATAGAACAAAAGCAAAAACAAAGACAATCATGACATAGACAAAGGCGTTGCACTAAGACACAATCATGGAAGAACATGAGTCTTTGTTCATCGGTTTACCCTAAGTACAAACTAATCGAAGACCTTGTTCACTACATCCTGAGTAGATGTAATGTCCAGAATGGCCTCCGCCGCAATGATGAATTCTTCCATCAGGTCCTCATGCTCCTCAGGGCCATCGCCCATCGAGAAACCAGTCTCCATGGCATGGAGCTCATACCAAGTCTAGACTTGCATCATGGTCAGCACTACTGACGCGCCATGACAAACGTCGTGGAGGGTGATCTCCTGAACACGGGTCGGATTGTCTTGGAGGCGGGCGTTGATGAGGGGACCCTAGCATTAACGGCGTCTGCGGCCGCGTTCACCACTAGTTGGATCCAACTGCACTGTCAGGGCTGACGATCACAGAAAACAGAAGAACTATCAAGATAAAGACAGTGGAAATTAGAATAGAAGCATTCATGGAACTCATCTTACCTGCCACCGCAACGTTAGACTCGGCCAGCCATGCTCGAATGGCACTGGCCTCCTCCTTGGCCACATGAAGGGCAGCCTGAGAGACCCCGAGGTGGATCTCGAGCTAGCCATTTTCCTGAGTCGCTTTGACATAGCAGTTCTAAGCCGCCCTCCACTCTTGAAGAAAACGTCGAGCATCATCGCCATTGTAGGAGTCAGAAGAATTCGACGACAAGGCTAGCTTAGAAGATGCAACATCAGAGGGCTCGCCGGCCCTAGGAAGAGAACAGAGACTGTCATTCAAAACAAATCTATAGACAAATCAGAATAGTTCATCATCACAAGCAGAAGATGTTGATCTCACCTCATGCGTCGGAGGCGCTGGTTCACCAGCATATTCTCCTCTAGGACCTCCTCCGCCGCACGCTTGCCACAGTTGTCCTCACCGGCCATAAAGTTGATCAGATCTATAAGAAGGGAGGAAGGCCGCTACAGAGTTTTGTGAGGGCAGAGAAGTACAAAGAAACAGGAGCGGTTGTGAGTGTAGATGTGTTTGAGGCCGGAGCCCTCAACTGGTATTTGAAGCCATGGAACGAAGAGGTAGATGTATTGGGACATGCAAAAGGGAACCATAATTAATAGAAGGCAAAGCGCCACTTCAGTAATACCGAAGGGAATATGGCGTGGAGCGACTAAAGATAGAAGATCAAGGGGCTCTCTTAATAAAGGCTGTGTTTTAAACTTAAATGGGATTAAGTTCGGGAGTCTAGAATCGACTATTTTAAAATGGGCTCTCTAGCCAAAACAAAGAAAAACACAATGAGACAACAGAAAGTATGGTTGTCATTGGTTCTACACAAGACATATGTTGATACACGAATTACGAGTCTACAACATCCTGGATTGCTTTCAACACTTCTAGCCGAGTAGCATCAGCTTATGCGATCTATTGTTTATCTTCTTCGGCTGATCCAGGAATGCTCTCGAGGCTACTTTGGATGGCTCTGCCTTCTTTGACTTTGGCCAGCAGTTCCTATTTCTTTTGTTGAATGGCTCAGGTATTTGAGCCAGGGTGGACTTATGACGATCAATGGCAACTTTCATATTTCCCAGCTCCTTCTCAAGTTCTGCACGCCTGGCTTCCAGTTGAGACAATTCTGGGTCAATCCTGAGGGAAGAGTTCTTCAAGTGATCAATCGACTATGATAGTTCTTTAGCCTCTTGCCTATTAGAGTTCCCCTTGGCCAATAAAGTTTCACAAACAAACAGATTTCTCTGAGCCTGTTTCACCTTCAGGACCTGATCTTCAAAGATAGAAAAAGGAGACAAGACTCTAGAGAGAGCTAGGGATGGATTACCCTTGATGGCCAAGAAGACTCTATGCTTTGGATCAGTGTCTTGGACCAAATCGGCTATATTCTTTTCAAACATTGGTAGAACATCTCTTAGCTGATTTTTGGTCTCTTCTGGCAAGGTTTCCTTGGAGGAAGTGGCTAACGAACTAATTTCATCTTCATCAAGATACTCCTCAAGATTGAAAGAGTAGCTCAGGGCTAGAAGATCGAATGCCTACATTTAAAGAGAATCTTGATTAAGAGGATTGGATCAGTTTATGATGAAATGAACGACGAGATGAACGCAATACCTTTTCCATGATAGCCTCTACATGAGGAGAAGGGACAACTGATGATGCACCGGTGATGACTAGTTGAATCGGCTCTGGACTCTCAACATTAACATATGCAAACATCAAGAAATATTTTTAGCTCATGTTTTTGTAGAGAAAAATAAATTGAACATATAACTTCCTTACCATCAGTTGCATGCTGAGCTGGGGAATCAATAGTCTGAGTGTCGACGGCAACAGGATCACCTTCGACGCCGACCGGATCATTAAGTGGACTATCAGGCTCCTACTCTTGTGTGGGTGTTTCCTCAGGAAGTATCTGGCATGGTAAGAAGCCAGGTGAAGGATGGGGACTGAGTATATCAAAAAGTTGAAGAAAATGCTTTGACAAGCATCAAAGATAAAACTCACATTTTCTGCTATTATTGAAGCATCAGTTATTTCAACCAAAATCGGCTCCTTTTGAGGACCAGCCGATGGGGGTTCAGTTGGTGCTGAGTCAAACGCCTGGGATAGCAGTCCTACACCTAAAGCAGGTTGGGACACAATGCTCGATAACTATGAAGGAACGGGATTAGCAGTTGAAGTACATTTTGAGAAGGAGATGAATTGCTTACCTGAGTAGCTGATGGCCTCGCTCTGTGGAGTCTCTTCCTAGTAGTGGTCTTCTGGGTTGTCCCTTGAGCTACCATGCGCTTTGAAGATTGATATGTCATGATGGTGGAGGCAGCATGGGTTTTCATCAACTTCTTCAATGAAGGTGCAGCTGATCCCATTCTTGAAACTAGGCATGGTGGTTGATAATCTATAGGACACCCCTTTCTATCTAAGCTTGGGGGATCAAATTCATCATCCTAAAAAGGTTGGTTAGAGCAGTTGACAAGAGGACTCATCGAATAATTTTCTTAAAAAGTGATGGAAAGTTACCTCATTGTCCGAAGCGAATCCCTCATCTAGAGCTATGCACAAAGGGTGAACTAACCCACAGAAGATATGGGAGTGCCATTCTTGCCACTAGGAGTAAAAAAGAGTGGAAGAGAAGCTAACCCTGATCTAGTCATGCAAGCAAAGGAAAGGAAGATCTGATCCCAATTGGAAGACTCTGGAAGCTTCCATTACCTCACTAATATCTTCTCTTGGCTTCAGTATGTTTTTGAAGAACAATTGAGGGGGAAGTTGACCAAAACCAAATTGACGAGCTATGAGGGATGGGTGGTAGAACTCATAAGTTGGAAGATTGCCTAGAAGAAAGGAGCCTATGGCCATTTTGCCACGACCATGGCAAAATTTGGCTGGAAGAACGTAGGGCTTGATGAAGGAATTAAAGATTGCAGCCGCTGTCTCGTCCGAACAGCCTAATTCAAATCAGAATTTGAATGGGAAAATCAACTTATCATTCTCATCCTCATTGTATGGTAGCCAAGTTAGGATGCCTGCATTGAACCCTCTATAAAACTTTTTGAAGAGATGGCCAATATCAATATCAATTGTTATGGCCGATGCAGCCTCCCCATAGCTCATGCACTAACAGGTTCTTCCTTCCTCGCTGCTATATTCCTCATCAAAGTTGGAAGAGGCAAAACTCAGACTTCTAAGATCAGGCCTTAAAATCTTATGCATGTATAGGTTGAGCCATAGTTGTATCAACCACCAAGGGTCACTAATGGTGTGCACTGGTTCATTCTTCAGTAACTGGGCAGCTACCTGGTACATCAGATGATAAGTAGCCCCTAGTAGATACTTTCCAAGAGGAATATCCTTGCCTACTGCCAGGAGCTCTGCCATGAGCTTGTGATTGTAAGTTAGACCGCAAGATGACCCACAGAAGATGAATCTCTCCAACCACATATTCAGGAAGGCCACGTATTCCCTCTCACTAACAGTTGATTCGTCTCTAATATGGTTCAGAATATAACTTGCCCATCCTGTGCAATCTGAGATTTTGGCTAATTTCTTGGAACCAACACTCAAGTATTCATAAGGCTGCATTGGTCTAGTTATTCTAAGGCCGGTCAACATATAAACATCAGCCAGGGTAATGGTCATTGGGCCATGACAAAAAATGAAAGCGTTCAGGGCATTGGACCAGAAATAAGATGCAGAGATCAAAAGTGAATCATTCCTCTCCATCCTAGACAACGAGAGTGTCAAACATTGATTCAAATCATACACCTCCCAATCTCCAGCCTTTTTCTCTGATACCCTATGAAACCAATCTCTCCACCCCTTGGGCATTTTAGGCCAGTTTCTTAAGGGAGTTTTGATATTCTAGGAGGACAAATCCACTATAGACTATTTGAAGGGGATTTGGTTGGTTTCTTGACAAATGAAATTAGATGGATCAGGATCACCCATAGACCCAAGAAAATAAACATTGGAAGTGATAGCTGATGGAATTAAGATTTCGTTCCACATTTCCTAGAAATCAGATAAAATAAATTTGAGGACAAAGGAAATACAGGGTAGCGACCGGCATTTTGAGAATGGGAACTTGAAAGCATACCTTAGGGACATGGTCGCTGGCCACCATTACTGCCGAGATAGATGTGAATATGAGGAAGATAGCTTGCATAAGAGCTTGACGGATGGATGATTTGCTAGGGTTGAAGCTTTGGCGAGGGCAGCGTTGGCTGTTGAGATTTGTTCGAGAAAGAAGGGGAAAGCAAATAGGCTGAGTGAGTTAGAAAATATACTATTGGGACATTATATAAGACTCGGTCTAGAAGTCAGGAGTCACGCGTATATCTCGGAGCAAAACGGTTGCGGCGTGGTAAATAGATAAATAGGAATTTTGGAATAAAATCATTTTTATCCCAAAATTGGGGGACATGTGTTTACACCAAAATTTGGAGAGAAGAACGTGGGAACTCAAAGCTTCCAAAATTGTGTCAATCAAGGACTTGATTGCATGAAGATTGATATTAGCAGATTCAGAGGAAACCCTAGAATTGGCTCTCTTTGGATGACGTCAGCAAGTAATGGTAATGGACTATGGTTGGCGGCGGGAGACGCATATCAAACTCTACAAAAAGGGGAAAGATTAGGGTCCAAGTTATCTTAAGATTGGGAATGTTCTCTTTTATACCAAAACTATAACGAGTCGTACTCGAATAGGATTCATGTTTAGGCTCCAGGTATAAATATTGGACCCCGGCTATTGTAAAAAAAACACAATCAATCAAATATAAGTTACTTACTTTTTTGGCTCCGGCCACCCCTTAGGAGTAGGAGTAGAGTAGATCTCGGTGAGTTCTTCAGCGAGCAGGGCTGCATCATTTCAGCCAACCTCCGGCTTATCTGTAAGTACCGTCATGGCTTATACTTCTATTTGTACGGCTGCATCGATCCAGTCGACCTCCACTACGACTCTGGTATAAACTACTTATCGACTCTTGTTTAGTTCAAGTACGACTGCATCGATCCGATCGACCTCCACTGCTCAAACTAGATTAAGGTCAAGTTATTGGCTCTATCTAAGGGTGGCGTCCTTCGGATAGATTCATTAAGTTACCGATGTTGCTTATTGCTTTCAATATTTGTTTACTTACAACAATATCACTTTGCCTGATTGGGATTGATCTAGATCGGCCTTATATCCTGTTTGACCCATCGTTTATTAATCTAAATTGATCTAATCTATAGCTTAAATGATGAGTTATGTTTTATCGGTTGTTTTATGTCAATCTTGATTGTGCATAGTGTGCAGTTAAGGCATGTCTGGTCTCGAATAGATCTAGTGGCTAACGAAAACTGTTCTATGGCCCATTATAACAGCCTGTGTGATTCTGCCTCACACCCCACTGTTAGCACCGTGGAGTGGGGATCGTTATTCGGTAGATCTGTTCTTGATAGGGCATGACCTTAACTGTGCGCTATGCCTAAATTGGTTGTTTTAGCCAATATCAAGCATTTTCACATATGCAGTTCACGTCACGAGATCGTTGAAGTAAAGATAGGTTGAAAGATGTGTTAGCCCCATGATCTTATTATTGTATTACAGCCTATAAGATTCTGCCTCATGCCCCACTGATATTAGTAATAAGTTAGGGTCGTCGAGTTTATCGCTGTTTCTACGGCCTGCATGATTCTGCCTCATGCCCCACTGGTCATAACGATAGATGAGATCTAATTTGTTCATTATATTTATCTCTATTAAATGGTTAAATGATGATGTGCTATTTCTTTTATATAAAAAGTGATTCAGTTACTTGCAGTCATTGGCTTAGCATAAACTGATTATTGTTGACACCCTATTGCCATTGACCAGTATTTGTCTAAACAACGATATTCATCCTAAGTGATAACCAATTTTTTTCTTCCATAATTCCATGAGCTTTAACTGATTTATTCTTATGAGTATACTAGAATCAGCTATTTAGTCGATCTCCTTCCACATCGGCTCAGAGAGCCACACATTCGAGACTGTCTGGCAACACTGGCATGTTCCGCCTTAAATTACTGATTAGCTTTCTCTCCTTATCAATCGCAGGGTCAAATTGACTAGCACATCTCGGGAGGAGTGCGTAGGATCGATAATCCCTACGTTGAAGCTAGGCGGATCTCTAACTCCATCGAGCGGACCCTTCTGGCTTGCTCGTGTGCCCCGGCACGAGACGAATTTTCGTGCTGACAAAGGGACAACACAAGCTCATTTTCTACTGAAGCTACTAAAATCAAGCGGTTTAGTGAAGATATCCACCAATTGATCCTCGGTCCTTACACCTTCTAGTGATATATCATTTTAGCAACATGATCTCTAAGAAAGTGATATCGGATATCTATGTGCTTAGTGCGAGAGTGTTGAACTGGATTATTAACAAGCTTTACCGCACTCTCATTATCACACAAAAGAGATACCTTTTCTAGAACTACACCATAGTCTAGCAAAGTTTGCTTCATGTAAAGTATTTGTGCACAACAAGCACCCGTGGCAATGTATTCCGCTTCGGCGGTGGACAAAGCCACACTATTTTGCTTCTTAGAGGACCAAGCAACAAGTGATCTACCAAGCAAATGGCACCCTTCGGATGTGCTTTTCCTATCAACTTTGCAACCGGCATAATCCGAATTGGAATAGCCAACTAATTGAAATCTAGCTCCTTTGGGATACCAAAGACCAATGCTTGGTGTGTGCTTAAGGTACCTAAGGATTCTTTTAATGGCAACCATGTGAGCTTCCTTAGGACAAGCTTGAAATCTAGCACACATACACACACTAAACATGATGTCGGGCCTAGATGCGGTTAAATATAACAAGCTACCAATCATAGAGCGGTAGAGAGTTTGATCAACTGTTTTACCTCCCTCATCTAGGTAGAGATGTCCATTGGATGACATTGGTGTCTTGATTGTCTTACATTCATCCATTTTGAACCTCTTGAGAAGATCATTTGTATATTTCTCTTGAGAGATGAAAATCCCTTCTCTCATTTGCTTGACTTGAAAACCAAGAAAGAATGTAAGCTCTCCAATCATAGACATCTCGAACTCCTTCGACATCAATTCACCAAACTCTTTGCAATAATCTTCATTTGATGATCCAAAGATGATATCATCAACATATACTTGACAAATGAAGATTTCTCCATCCAGCTTCTTGGTGAATAGTGTGGTGTCGACCATCCCAATGGTGAAGCCCTTCTCAATGAGGAAATCCCAAAGGTGCTCATACCAAGCTCTTGGGGCTTGCTTAAGCCCATATAGCGCCTTGGACAACCTATAAACTTGATTAGGATATCTAGAGTCTTCAAACCCAGGAGGTTGATCAACATAAACTAGTTCATTTATGAAGCCATTTAAAAATACACTTTTAACATCCATTTGATATAATTTCATTTCATGATGCGATGCATATGCAAGGAGGATACGTATGGCTTCTAGTCTTGCAACCGGTGCAAAGGTCTCTCCAAAATCCAACCCTTTAACTTGAGAGAACCCATTTGCAACTACTCTTGCCTTGTTCCTCACTACAATGCCTTGATCATCTTGCTTGTTGCAGAACACACACTTTGTTCTAATGACTATTGCACCTTGTGGTCACTTTTCAAGAGTCCAAACTTCATTGCTAGTGAAGTTGTTCAACTCTTCATGCATGGCATTTATCCAATCCGAATCTTGAAGAGCTTCTTCTACATTCTTTGGTTCAACACAAGAGACAAAAGAGTGATGTTCAATGAATGAAGTAAGTTTTTGAGATCGAGTCATTACACCCTTTGAAAGACTCTCTATGATGAGATCTTATGGATGAGCTTGAAGTAGAGGTGAATTTCTTCTATCAACCACTTGAGGGGGAGGTTGTGGAGCATCAACATCTTGAGCTTGTGCCACCATTTGATCATGAGAGACATGA
This sequence comes from Miscanthus floridulus, assembly GCF_019320115.1. Classification (NCBI taxonomy): domain Eukaryota; kingdom Viridiplantae; phylum Streptophyta; class Magnoliopsida; order Poales; family Poaceae; genus Miscanthus; species Miscanthus floridulus. Next base: position 32,581,601 of record NC_089583.1, read on the forward strand.
GTATCTTCATTTTCTACTCTCCCATCTTTATCACCATCTTGTGGCACATTTGATGATGAAGGTGGATCAATCACTTGTACACCATCTTCATCATCTTTAGGCTTGATGTCTCCAACTAGAATATTCTTCATGGCCTCCCTCAATGGTTCATCACCTACATCATCAAGATTCTCATGTGCTCCTTGGGAGCTGTTAGATTCATCAAATTCCACATCATATGTTTCTTCAACCAAGACGGTGGCATGATTAAATACTCGATATGCTTTGGACTTTGATGAGTAACCAACAAGAAAGCCAATATCACAACATCTTTAAAACTTCCCTAGGTGTTGCTGCTTCTTATAGATGTAGCATTTGCAACCAAACACCCAGTAGAATAAGACATCCAGCTTCTTCCCATTGAGCAACTCATAAGGTGTCTTGCGAAGAAACTTTTGAAGGAATTGGCGGTTGGATGCATAACATGCGGTGTTGATAGCTTCCGCCCATAGAGCTTCAGGTGTATTGTACTCATCAAGCATTGTGTTTGCAAGTGTGATAAGTGTCCAGTTCTTTCTCTCAACTACACCATTTTGTTGAGGAGTATATGTGACAGAGACCTCATGCTTGATTCCAACTTCATCACAATAAGCTTCAATGTTTGTGTTGTCAAACTCTTTTCCATTATCACTCCTTATCTTCTTGAGCTTCACTTCAAACTCATTTTGTGCTCTCTCGGCAAACTTCTTGAAACAAGATGCAACCTTGGTCTTGTCATGAAGGAAGAACACCCATGTATATCTAGAGTAGTCATCAACAATCACAAGACAATAAAGATTTCCTCCCAAACTCTTGTAAGTTGTTGGTCCAAATAAGTCCATGTGAAGGAGCTCTAGCACTCTTGTTGTTGACATGAAAGCTTTTGTAGGATGAGTGTTTGCAACTTGTTTGCCAGCTTGACATGCACTACAAAGCTTGTCCTTCTCAAATTTCACATCCTTCAACCCTCTCACCAATTCATTCTTCATAAGCTTCTTGAGTGATCTCATCCCAACATGAGCAAGTCTGCTATGCCATAGCCACCCAAGTGATGTTTTGGTGAATATGCATGTCTTAAAGTTAGCATCTTCACAGGTAAAATCCACTAGATATAGGTTGTTGTATCTAAATCCCTTGAATATAACTTGATCATCATCTTTCTTGGATACAACCACTTCCTTCTCGGTAAACAAGCATTGAAAGGCAAGATCACACAATTGTCCAATGGATAGCAAGTTGAAACTCAATACAGCAACATATAGCACATTTGAGATTGAATGAACATTTGATATTGTCACTTTGCCCAATCCTTTGACTTTGCCCTTTGAATTATCACCAAATGTAATTCTTTCTTGACCATCAACTTCTTCATCAAGTGAGGTTAACATACGAGGATCACCAGTCATATGTTGAGTGCAACCACTATCAATTACCCAATGACTTCCACCGGTCTTGTAGTTCACCTACACACAAGAGATCAAGCTTGTTTAGGGACCCATACTTGTTGAGGGCCCTTGACTTTCTCAACAAGTGACTTTGCAACCTAAATTTTCTTAGGCCTATTCTTGTTGGGAGGTCCTAAGAACATAACTTTCATTTTTCCTCTAGAGTCCTTTCTAAGCATGTAATGAGCATTGAACACAAAGGGTCTAGCATGCTTGGGCAAGGGTTGTGGTGGTGGAGTTTGACACTCATGGGCATAGTGACCTTCTTGTCCATACTCAAAACACCTCTTTGGCTTTGGCTTTGACTTGTGTTGTTGTTGGTGTTGAGCTTGAGCCTTCTTCTCTTAATGTGCCAAGTACCCAATGCCACTTCTATCCATCTTCATGATGGTGTTCATGAGTAGCTCACTTTGAAGATGTTGACCTCTTGTAAACTTGCTCAAGCCGATCTTGAGATGTTCTTTTTCTAACTTGAACTTCTTGTTATCTTCTTTGAGTTCATCATGATTTTTCTCCTTCTTTAGTCTCTTGTTCTCTTCTTTAAGCTTCTCATTCTCAAGAGCTAGATCACTATCATGGTCAAGGTTCTCTATCATGATGGTGTTGGTGGTTGATAGCTTTTCAAGATCCTTCTTTAGCTTCTAATTCTCATTCTTGATCTTGACATACTCATCATAGTTATCGGACTCAACCACTTGCTTGCCTTTGCTACTAGAACCTTGTTTAATGCTCTCAATAATCAAATCATCACATGATATAGCTATATCAATCTTAACAACATGGTTAGTAGCATCATGTGGCTCATTGGATAAAAACTCATGAGAGACAACAAGATTATCATGATTAACCTTGAGGTTGGTATACTCTTCTTTTAGCATATTGTTGCTAGTGATGAGCTCATTATGTATCCCCTCAAGTTTATCATGTTTTTCTTTAAGCTCCTTCTTAGAAGATTTGAGCTCCTTGAGTTTGGATGACATAGCTTCATTTACTTCTCTAAGCTCAACACTAGCTTTTTTGGCTATGTCACATTTAGCTAAAAGAGAGTCATTCTTAAGTTCTAGCTTTTCATTTTTAGCTCGTCTTTCTAATGATCTTAGTGTATTGATTTAGCATTTTGACAAGATCATCATATGAAGGTGATTCAAATTCATCATCATCACTATCACTATCATCATTGCTAGCATGATCATCACCACTACTCTCATCATCATTTGATACCTTTCGTTCACCCTTGGCCATAAGGCATAGGTGTGTAGAGGATGGTGGCGGTGGTGTCAGTGAAGATGATGAAGAGTCAATCACAATGGCGGCCACCTTCTCGTTCTCACTATCAACATCGGATGAGCAACTTGATGAATCAATATCCGTGAGCCAATCACCGACGATGTATGCCTTGCCATTTTTCTTCTTCTTATGGAAATCCTTCTTCTTGCCATCCTTCTTCTTGTATGGCTTGTTTTCTTCTTCTCATCATCATCTTCATTCCTTGAGTCATCTTTCTTGCCCTTGTACATCTTCTTGTATTTGTCTTTCTTTGGCTTGGGGCATTGATGTGCTAGATGACCAAGTTCTCCACAATTGTAGCAATCCATCTCCGAGATTGGCTTCCTTCTATTGCTAGTGAAGAACTTCTTCTTTTCACCGTCAAACTTTACACCGTTCTTGTTGAGCTTCTTAAGCATCTTGACAATTCTTCTCACCATGAGAGCAAGACTTGCATCATCAATTTCATCATCACTTGAGCTCTTATATTCAACTCTTGCTTTGCCCTTCTCTTGACTATCCTTGAATGCCAAGTCTTTCTTCTTGGTGGAGGAAGAGCCATCTTGTGGTGTGATGTGCATATACATTTCATGTACATTGATCTTTCCTAATATTTGTGTTGGTATAGCGGTGGGAAGATCACCTTGATGGAGCACGGTCACAATATGCCCATATTTACCAATGGGGAGGACACTCAAGATCTTTCTTACAACATCGGATGGTTGCATTTGTGTTAGTCCAAGCCCATTGACTTCCTCTACAAGAACATTTAAGTGTGAGTACATTTCATTTGCACTTTCTTTAGGAAGCATCTCAAAAGAATTAAGCTTTTTCATGACAAGATGATAGTGTTCCACATGCTCACTTTTGGTTCCCTCAAGGAGCGCACAAACATCCGACCATAGTGCATGGGCGTCCTTGTGGTTCCACACACAATGAAACAATCTTTGCAAAGGCCTCTAAAGATGGTGTTTCGAGCCTTTGTATTCCATTTTTCGTAATGTACTTGATCGCCTTGAAGGTTGGTGGGATCCTTAGGTTTTGGGAACCATGGGAGGCGGCTCTAAGAATTCCAACATCTAGAGCTTCTAAGTAAGCCTCCATGTAGATTTTCCAATAAGGAAAATCATCTCCCTCAAAGATAGGAGGAGGTCTATCCCCGTGGGACATCTTTCTCTAGGTGGTTAAGCCTAAATACGTGAGCACGAGGCTCCGATACCAATTGAAAGGATCAATATGCCCAAGAGAGGGGTGAATTGGGCTAATTCTAAAATTCTTTGCAGTAATTAAACCCTACACTTAGCCCACTTCACCCCTTGTGCCTAGAAAGTGTTCCTATTGATCTACTGCACAAAAGTTTTGCACCCTATGTTCCAATCCTACTCTAGCATGGCAATTCTAATAATGTAAAGATAACAATTGAATTGCATGAATGTAAATGCTTAAAGTAAAGGGAGGAGAAGGAATGTGGTGATGTTTTGCTGAGGTATCAGAGAGTCACCACTCCCCACTAGTCCACGTTGGAGCACCCGCACAAGGGTGTAGCTCCCCCTTGATCTACGCAAGGATCAAGTGCTCTCTACGGGTTGATTCTTCGACACTCCATCGTGGTGAATCACCCACAACCGCTCACAACTTGAGTTGGGTCATCCACAAGCTCTACCGGATGATCACCAAACTCCCGATCACCACCAAGCCATCTAGGTGATGGCGATCACCAAGAGTAACAAGCACAAACTATCACTTGACCACAACAAGCCTAATGAGAAGGGTGAATGCACACTTGCTACACTCCTTGCACTAATGAGGCCTTAATCTTGGATTCTCAAATCTCAATCACCTCACTAGGCTCTTGCTCTCCTTAGCACTCTCAAGGGTGTTTCTTAGCTGAACAAATGGGCAAGAGACCTCCCTTGGATGAATAGAGGAAGTATTTATACCCCCTCATTCAAAAAGAACCGTTAGGAGGTTGAGTTAGCATTCTATGGGGTGACCGGATGCTCCGGCCAAGGTGACCGGATGCTCCGATCAGTTATCCCCACCATAGAGCTATTAAGTTGTGACTGGACTCTGACTTGCATCCGATCAGCACTGACCGAACACGTTCGGTCACAAAAACTGCTCTTTGGAACCTTACTGATGTTGACCGAACGCTAGCACCCAGAGTCCGGTCACTTTGTTGTTTAGCGTCCGGTCAGTAACCGGATCCTAACCAGCATCCGGTCAGCACTAATGAGGTCTTGATCTTGGATTCTCAAATCTCAATCTCCTCACTAGGCTCTTGCTCTCCTTGGCACACTCAAGGGTGTTTCTTAGCTGTTGAAATGGGCAAGAGTACTCCCTTGAATGAATAGAGGAAGTATTTGTACCCCCTCATTCAAAACAAACTGTTATGTGCCTCTACGGGGTGACCAGATGCTCCGGTTAGTTCTTCCCGCCACAGAACCGTTAAGTTGTGACCGGACACTGACTAGCATCCGGTCAGCACTGACCGAACGCGTTCGGTCGTGAAAATTGCTCTCTGGAACCATACTGATGTTGACCGAATGCTGGCACCCAGCGTCCGGTCACTTTTCTCTAAGCGTCCGATCGCAACCAGACAACTTCATCTTGATCAAATGAACTGACTCGACTCTGTGCCAGCATTCAGTCACACCGAAACCAGCGTCCGGTCAATATTTGACCCTCCATTCACTTCCAACTCGAAATCATATGTGAATGAAGTTTTCTCCAATTGATCTAAGGGCTACTTAGGAGCTACCTAGTGCTAGATTTGACAAGTGTGCATCACACCTAACCCACTAGACTCACCTAGGTCCAGCTACTAGTTCAAACCCCCCTTAATAGTACGACCAAAGGAAAAACAAAGTCCTAAACTACTCTAAGTGTCTCTTCAACATCAAACAACACTTAGAACTAGTCCATCCTTAACCTTGTCATCCATCCTTTGAAAACCAAAATGAATCCATCATAGGGGCATGACAACCATGATTGCCCAATCAATTGCCATTATCATGACCTAACTTTATTGCCTCTACAAAACACACGTTAGTCATAGTAATCCTGTATTGTCATTAATCACCGAAACCCAACTAGGGGCCTAGATGCTTTCAATCTCCCCCTTTTTGGTGATTGATGACAATACAACCTCAAGTATGTGAAAGAGATAAGGTTTTCAACATGCTTGATTCATATAAGCTTTTAACAATAAGAACAAAGGAGTTAGACATGCTTATATGACCCAAGCCAACATGGTGTACTCAATAGATATGAAATAAGAATGAGTACAAGAATTAAAGCTCATTTGAATCGGAGTAAAACACGGAAGCATAGCAAATGAGCATAATGAAGTGACATGACATACATATAAATCAAAGTAGAGAGCACACATGTCACATAAGTATCACAATCACACAAATATAGTTCAATGCATGAAAGTAAATGTGAATGCATAATGTATCACACATAAAAAGTCAAAAGTAATAAACCATAAGCTCCCCTAGATATAACGCTCCCCTAGATCTTACATACTCGATCCCTCTCCCCCTTTGGCGTCAAGCACCAAAACCTAAGGGTCAGTCGGCGGGGCAGGAGCAGACAAGTCGGGCGCTGAGGTGCGGTGAGCGATCTAAAACTATGTAGCATCATTCTCTGATCTAGAGCTCTGAGCTGTCTGACCCTTTGTTGCTGGAAGTGAAGCTAAAGCGGTCTGGGTCTACTCTAGGATTGGCGCGGCCTGTGACTCTGCAGGTATCACTGTAGGCTGTGGCTCTGATGATGCAACAGATGATGGTAGCATCTCTGTAGTCCCTATAACTAGAGCCATTGTGGTAGGAGCAGAGACTCATAGCTCTGGCGGTGTAGGCTGCCCTGTAAGCCAAAATAAAAGAAGTGATATTTAGCACAAGTTTTTGGATAAGACGAGTGGTCAAACTTGGGGTTAAAAAGTCAAACAAACTATAATTTGGAATGTCATAGAATTTATAAGACACCTTATTTGAGGACACGAGAACTAATAAAAGCTTACCATGCAGGATTGTTTTTGTCGTACAATTTGTAGATTAAGTTTTGGCGGTTAGACATGGATGATAATCTATAGATTAAGTTTTATTTTGGAAAGATTAATGCACGGACGTTCAGACGGTTGCGCATGTCCGGACGCTAGTGCTTGCTCTGGCCTGGTCTCTCAGATTCACGCGCCGCCTACGCCCGTGTTCGAACCGCTCCCTTCCGCTCAGCTACCCACGTCGCTTGGATGACTTGGCCCTGTCTCTTCCACACTGGCACCTCGCCTGCCTCTTCCACACCGCTTCGCACTATAACACCCTCGGTGTTACGCTCTAAACAAATTACTAAACCATGTCATGAGCATCATGTTTACGTCATAATGCATGTGATGGAATGAATAGATGAAGTATTGCAACCTAAAATGATCAATAAAAATATTAAATGACAAGCTATTACACAACTCATGTATATCAAGTAGGGTTTAAAACCAATTTTTATTGAACAAAAATATTATAGAACATATATGTGGCACTTAAATAGAATTTGGAATATGAACTTTGTAGATGAAAATGAAATACTTGTGGAAAAACAACATTACTAGCCAACCTTTCTAATAGCCAAAAAATGGAACTTGAAATCAAATTCAGCTCAAGGACTTAGAAGAATTTAAGTATATATAAGCAGCAAGACAGTGCAATGTTTGGCGATTTATTTTGTGAAATCGAGTTAGGAGGTGGTGTCATGTTTTAGCTCGGGTTGGTAGCCTCATATGCCATCTTGAGGATGGTGAAGATGGTTTAGGCCCAGAAGCAACCATTTAGTTGTTATAGGTGTTTTAAAATGTGTGCATGACATGTTCTTGGCGTAACTCGCTGGGTGGACGCGGTCACCCAGCTTGGGCGCTCAACGTCGCCACGAGCCACAAGATGAGGATCACACAAGTCACGAGCAATTCACTAGAGTACCTTTTGGCTCTCCACTAGGGAAAGGTCAAGAACCCCTCACAATCACCATGATTGGAGCCGGACACAATCACCAACCTCCACTCAATGATACTCGCTGCTCCAAGCTGTCTAGGTGGTGGCAACCACCAAGAGTAACAAGCGAGTCCCACAAAGTAACAAGTGAATCCCACACCAAGTGCCTCTAGATGCAAACACTCAAGCAATGCACTTGGATTCACTCCCAATCTCACAAAGATGATGAATCTATGATGGAGATGAGTGGGAGGGCTTTGGCTAAGCTCACAAGGTTGCTATGTCAATGCAAATGGCCAAGAGAGTGAGCTAGAGCCAGTCATGGGGCTTAAATAGAAGCCCCCACGAAATAGAGCCATTGTACCCCTTCACTGGGCAGTACTCGGGGTGACCAGACGCTCTGGTCAAATCGACCGGATGTAGGACCCCAGCGTCTAGTCACCCATTGCTTGCCACGTGTCATCGGCTTCAAACGCAGATCGCCCAATCTCAATGGTCATCAGTACATTTAAGTAGTGACCGGACGCGTTGCCCAAAGTGACCGGACACACCAACACTAGCGTCTGGTCATTTCCAATAAGGTTCCACTCATGATCGGACGCGTCAGTTCGATCATGACTGAACGTAGGACCCCAGCGTCCGGTCACTTCTAGTAAGGTTCCAAAGGCGACCAGACGTGTCCGGTCATGCCCGACCGGACTCACCCAGCATCCAGTCACACACTGTCTCCTTTGTGCGCTGCAACATCAGTGGGACCAGACGCACCCCATTAGCGTCCGGTCACAAAGAGACCCAGCGTCCGGTCGAAGACCAACACCAGCATCTTTACTGCTTCCACTCACCGGACACTCCGGTCTAGTTGAGACCAGCGTCCGGTGCACTCTATGAAACCCTATCTTTTTTGTACAGGACGCCGGTGGCACCGTCGAACTGTCCACACTCTATGGGCGGACACTCCACTGGTGAAGTTTCTAACCCTTGCTCAAATGTGCCAACCACCAAGTGTATCACCTTGTGCATATGTGTGTTAGCATATTTTCACAAACATTTTCAAGGGTGTTAGCACTTCACTAGATCCTAAATGCATATGCAATGAGTTAGAGCATCTAGTGGTACTTTGATAACCGTATTTCGATACGAGTTTCATCCCTCTTAATAGTATGGCTATCGATCCTAAATATGATCACACTCACTAAGTGTCTCGATCACCAAAACAAAATGGCTCCTACCACTTATACCTTTGCCTTGAGCCTTTTGTTTTTCTCTTTCTTCTTTTCAAGTCCAATCACTTGATCATCACCATGGCATCACCATCATGTCATTTGATAGAGCTTGATGTTGTCGGCACAAGCATAAGCTAGCAAGATTCTAATTGCTTCCAATCTAGCAACCGGGGCATATGTTTCTCCAATGTCAAGACCTTCAGCTTGTGTATATCCTTGTGCTACCAATCTTGCTTTGTTCCTTACTACAATCCCATCTTGATCTTGCTTGTTTCTAAAGACCCATTTGGTTCCAATCACATTATGTCCCTTTGGTCTCTACTAATTCTCATACTTGATTTCTTGTGAAGTTATTCAATTCTTCATGCATAGCATTCACCCAATCAACATCCTTCAATGCTTCATCTATCTTCTTTGGTTCAATGGATGACACAAATGAGAAGTGCTCACAAAATAAAGCCAATCTTGATCTAGTTTGTACACCTCTTGAAATATCACCAATGATAGTGTCCAATGGATGATCCCTTGCAACATTGGTTGGTTGGAGGATTGGAACTTGATTGCTTGCATATGCTTGATCATTAGGTTAAGATGATGTACTAGCCACTTCATCTTGTCCATTATCATGAGAGCCACTTGTGCTAGCTTGATTTGTATCATCTTGCATATTTGAGTTAGAGAGCACTTGCATTTGATCATCTTCATCATCATTCACTTGCCTAGGCCTCAATTCACCAACATCCATGTTCTTCATGGCATTTGAAAGTTGAATGCCTCTAACATCTTCTAAGTTCTCATTCTCTTCTTGTGAACCCTTGGTTTCATCAAATTCAACATCATGAACTTCCTCAAGAGTACCACTTTCCAAATTCCAAACTCTATATGCTTTGCTAGTGGTTGAGTATCCAAGTATTAATCCTTCATCACATTTCTTGTCAAACTTGTCTAATCTAGTGTCTTTCTTCAAGATATAGCATTTGCAACCAAAGACCCAAAAAAATGCAATATTGGGCTTTCTACCATTCAAGAGTTCATATGGTGTCTTCTCTTTCAATGGGTGACAATAGAGGCGGTTGCTACAATAGCAAGCCGTGTTGATAGCTTCGGCCCAAAAAGATTGACTCACATTGTACTCACTAAGCATAGACCTTGCCATATCAATGAGTGTTCTATTCTTCCTCTCAACAAGGCCATTTGATTGTGGAGTGTACTTGGCCAGGAATTGATGTCTAATTCCAAATTCATCACACAACTCATCAATTCTAGTATTCTTGAACTCACTACCATTGTCACTTCTAACTCTCTTGATGGTTGTTTCAAACTCATTGTGAATGCCTTTGACAAATGATTTGAACGTTGCAAACACATCACTTTTGTCCACTAGAAAGAATACCCATGTGTATCTAGTATAATCATCCACTATCATAAAGCCATATTTGTTACCACCAATGCTAGTGTATTGAGTTGGCCCAAACAAGTCCATGTGCAATAACTCAAATGCTTTACTAGTACTCATCATGCTTTTCTTAGGATGGGTGTTTCCAACTTGTTTGCTTGCTTGACAAGAGCTACAAAGCTTATCCTTTTCAAACACAACATATTTCAAGCCTCTAACCAAGTCATGCTTAACCTATCTATTCAATTGTTTCATTCCAACATGACCAAGCCTTCTATGCCATAACCAACCCATGCTAGACTTAGTGAACAAACATGTAGATAATCTAGCTTCACTAGCATTGAAATCAACCAAGTATAGATTCTCATATCTAAAGCCTTTGAAGATCAAATTAGAGCCATCTACACTTATGATCTCTACATCATCTACCCTAAATATGCATTTGAATCCAAGATCACACAATTGAGCAATGGATAGCAAATTGAAGTTCAAGCTCTCTACTAGCAATACATTGGATATGCTTATGTCATTGGATATTGCAATCTTACCAAGCCCTTTGACCTTGCCTTTGCCATTATCACCAAATGTGATACTATCATAACCATCATTGCCATTGGTGTTGATTGAGTTGAACATTCTTGCATCACTGGTCATGTGTTGAGTGCACCCACTATCAAGAATCCAATGCCTTCCTCTAGCTTTGTAATTTACCTAAAAACAAGATCAATTCTTTTTAGGTACCAAACTTGCTTGGGTCCTTGAAGGTTAGTCACTAAGCTCTTTGGTACCCAAATGGCTTTCTTCTTTGAGCCCATCCATGGTTTACCAATGAACCTAGCCTTTACACCATTTGCACCCTTGGTAAGCACATAGAAAGAATCAAGCTTAATGGAGGATACATTAGCTTGTGGCTTCTTTTTTCATGCACTTTTGCTCTATATGACCAACTTGCTTGCAACTAGTGCAAAACCGACTATTGTTCTTCACAAAACTAGTCTTGTGAGGAGCAAAGGCCGCTTTGCCTTTCTTGGGGGATATAGCCCAATCCCTCTTTGTAGAGAGAAGCTCTTTGGCTATCCAAGCACATAAGCAAGCGGTCCTCACCACCATAGGCCTTAGCCAAGGTGTGAGTGAGCTTATTGACCTCCTTCTTGAGGTTCTCATTCTCAACCATTAGTGAGGCATCACAAGTGAAACCATCACTACTAGATGAGGTGGAAGTAGAAGTACTACAAGAAGGGTTAGCAGGAGGAACAATGATAGGCATAGATAATGATTCATTAATTATATCACAAGTTAAGCCTACATTGCAAGTCTCAACATGCTTCTTTTTATTTTGCTCATCAAGCAAAGATGAATGAGCCTTTTCAAGCTTTTTGTGAGCCTTGCCAAGCTTCTCATGGGCTTCCTCTAACCTCTCATGAGATGCATTGAGCTCATCAAAGGCTTGCTTAAGGGCTTTTAGTTCCTTATGCAAGCTTTTGCATTCCCTTCTCTTAATGTCAAAGTGTTCTTTAGCATCTTCTAGCATGTCAAATAGTTCATCCTTAGTAGGTTCATCATCATCACTATCACTATCATTTTCATTTTCATTTTCATTATCATGTTCTTCATCACTTCCATCATCACAAATTTGTACCTTAGTGACCTTAGCCATGAAGCATGATGGAGTATTGAAGAGAGAAGGCTTCTCATTGATAGCAATGCTTGTAAGTGCCTTCTTCTTGGTGGTCTTGTCATTATCACTATCATCATCATCACTTGAGGAAGCATCACTATCCCAAGTGACTACATATGAACCACCCTTCTTCTTCTTGAAGATCATCTAGTCCTTCTCTTTCTTTTCCTTCTTGTCCTTCTTCTTGTTCTTCTTGTCATCATCTTTGTCACTATTGTATGGACATTGAGCAACAAGATGATCTTTGCTTCCACAATTGAAGCATCTTCTTGACTCTTCCTTGTTCTTGGATGATGATTTCTTCCTTCTATCATGGTAGCCTTTCTTTACCATGAACTTGCCAAATCTCTTGACAAAGAGAGCCATCTTCTCATCATCATCATCATCCCATGAACCATCATCTTCACTTGATGTTTCTTGCTTTTCCTTGCCCTTGGATGATGTGGCCTTGAATGCCACACTCTTCTTCTCACCTTTCTTCTCATATTTCTTCTCCTTCTTTTCTTCCTTCTCATCATCTCTATATGTATCATCGGTCATTATATCTCCCAACACTTGGTTAGGTGTCATGGTGTCCAAACCACTCCTCACTAGAATAGTGACCAATGTGCCAAATCTTGAAGGTAAGCATCTTAAGAACTTGTGGGAGAAGTCCTTGTCCGTCACTTCTTCTCCAAGTGCTTTGAGATCATTAACAAGCACTTGAAGCCTATGGAACATCTCCAGCACACTCTCATCCTCCTTCATCTTGAAGCTTGCAAACTTCTCTTTGAGAATGTATGTCTTTGCACCTTTCATGGCTTGAGTGCCCTCAAATGATTCCTCCAATTTCTTCCATGCCTCATGAGCTCTCTTAATGTTCTTGATTTGCTCAAATGTCCTCTCATCCAAAGCATCACGGATGGCACTAAGAGCAATGTCATTATTTTGAAGTAGCATTTCTTCGGCGGCGGTGGGAGCCTCTTCATCATCAATCTCAATTTTGGTCTCTACCACCTTCCAAACCTTCCTATTGATTGACTTGATATCAGTGTTTTCCTAAACGCTAAATAGTAAACAGTCAGTCACCTACCGTTTAGCTATTATTCGGGCAAAACATCCCATTAAACGGGCTAAATGGCCAATTAAACGGGGTAAACGGCTGATTAAACAGAAATGGCAGACCACCATGTAGCGTTTAGATGGTGTTTAAATGGGCTAAATGACCATTTAGGCGAACAATGCTTGATATAAGTTGTCATCTTAGCCTTCCAATAGGGATAGTTAGAGCCATCAAATTGGGGTGGCTTCTTGGTGTTTTTGATTTGAGCCATTTTTACACCAAAGGTTGTTAAGCCTCAAATCATGGTGACCTATGCTCCGATACCACTTGAAAGGTCCTAATGGCTAGAGGGGGGTGAATAGCCTATTAAAAATTTCTACAACAACACTTAGCAAACCGGTTAGACGATTATGAGACGAAGCAAGTGTTCGCTAGCCTACTAAAATTGCAAGCCACCTACCACAATTCTAGTTTATATGGTTTCTATCCACACAATAGCTATGGCACTACACTAAGTTAGTGCACTCTCAAATGCTAACTAAAGAGCCACACTAACCAAATTAACAAGCTCTCATAACTAGCTACACTAAAGAGCTTGACAACTAGTTTGCGGTATTGTAAAGAGAGAGAACAAGATAGTTATACCGCCATGTCGAGGAGTCAACCAATCAATCACAAGGATGAATACCAACAAAGACCAATCACCTCAGAATCAAATGATGACATAATGATTTTTTACCGAGGTTCACTTGCTTGCCGGCAAGCTAGTCCTCGTTGTGGCGATTCACTCACTTGGAGGTTCACACGCTAATTGGCATCTCACACCAAACCCTAAATAGGGTGCTGCACAACCAAAACAAGATGAGGATCACACAAGCCACGAGCAATTCACTAGAGTACCTTTTGGCTCTCCACTGGGGAAAGGTCAAGAACCCCTCACAATCACCATGATCAGAGCCAGAGACAATCACCAACCTCCACTCGACGATCCTCGCTGCTCCAAGCTGTCTAGGTGGTGGCAACCACCAAGAGTAACAAGCGAATCTCGTAGCAAAACACGAACACCAAGTGCCTCTAGATGCAAACACTCAAGCAATGCACTTGGATTCACTCCCAATCTCACAAAGATGATGAATCTATGATGGACACGTCAGTTCGATCATGACCGGACGTAGGACCCCAGCATCCGGTCACTTCTAGTAAGGTTCTAGAGGCGACCAGATGCGTCCGGTCATGCCTGCAAAATCAGTGGGACCGGACACACCCGTCAGTGTCCGGTCATGAAGAGACCCAACGTCTGGTTGAAGACCGATGCCAGCATCTTTACTGCTTCCACTAACTAGACGCTCTGGTCCAATTGAGACCAGCGTTCGGTGTACTCTGTGAAACCCTATCTTTTCTGTATAGGGCGCCAGTGGCACCGTCGGACTGTCCGCACTCTACGGGCAGACACTCCACCAGTGAAGTTTCTAACCCTTGCTCAAATGTGCCAACCACCAAGTGTATCACCTTGTGCATATGTGTGTTAGCACATTTTCACAAACATTTTCAAGGATGTTAGCACGTCACTAGTTCCTAAATGCATATGCAATGAGTTAGAGCATCTAGTGGCACTTTGATTACCACATTTCGATACGAGTTTCACCCCTCTTAATAGTTCAGCTATCGATCCTAAATGTGATCACACTCACTAAGTGTCTCGATCACCAAAACAAAATGGCTCCTACCACTTATACCTTTGCCTTGAGCATTTTGTTTTTCTCTTTCTTCTTTTCAAGTCCAATCACTTGATCATTACCATGGCATCACCATCATCATGTCATGATCTTCATTTGCTTCACCACTTGGAATGTACCACCTATCTCATGATCACTTGATAAACTAGGTTCGCACTTAGGGTTTCATCAATTCAACAAAACCAAACTAGAGCTTTGACCCTACCGCATGGCTCCAAAGGAACTGATAGAAATGAAGAAGTAGCTGGAGGAATTATTGGAGAAGGGATTCATTCATCCTAGTTCCTCACTAAAAGGATCAAGATGCCTAAGAGGGGGGGGTGAATTGGGCTAATTCTAAAATTCTTTGCAATGATTAAACCCTACACTTAGCCCACTTCACCCCTTGTGCCTAGAAGATCTACCGCACAAAAGTTTAGCACCCTAAGTTCCAATCCTACTCTAGCATGGCAATTCTAAGTATGTAAAGACAAGAATTGAATTGCTCAAATGTAAATGCTTAAAGTAAAGAGAGGAGAAGGAACACGGTGATGTTTTGCCGAGGTATCGGAGAGTCGCCACTCCCCACTAGTCCTCGTTAGAGCACCCGCATAAGGGTGTAGCTCCCCCTTGATCCGCTTAAGGATCAAGAGCAATTATGGATTGATTCTTCGACACTCCGTCGCGGTGAATCATCCACAACCGCTCACAACTTGAGTTGGGTCATCCACAAGCTCCACCGGATGATCACCAAACTCCCAATCACCACCAAGCCATCTAGGTGATGGCGATCACAAAGAGTAACAAGCAAGAACTCTCACTTGACCACAACAAGCCTAATGAGAAGGGTAGATGCACACTTGCTACTCTCTTTTTACTAATGAGGTCTTGATCGTGGATTCTCAAATCTTAATCTCCTCACTAGGCTCTTGCTCTCCTTAGCACTCTCAAGGGTGTTTCTTAGCTATTGAAATGGGCAAGAGTACTCCCTTGAATGAATAGAGGAAGTATTTACAAACCCTCATTCAAAACGAACCGTTATGTGCCTCTGCGGGGTGACCGGATGCTCTGGTCAAGTTGACCGGATGCTCTGGTTAGTTATCCCCACCACAGAGCCATTAAGTTGTGACTAGGCACTGACTAGCATCTGGTCAGCACTGACCGGACGTCTTCGATCATGAAAACTGCTCTCTGGAACCATACTGATGTTGACCGAACGCTAGCACCCAGCGTCCGGTCACTTTTCTCTCAGCGTCTGGTCGCAACCAGATGACTTCACCTTGATCAAATGAACTGACCAAACTCTGCACCAGCATTCAGTCACACCGAAACCAGCGTCTAGTCAACATTTGACCCTCCATTCACTTCCAACTCAAAATCATATGTGAATGAAGTTTTCAACAAATGATCTAAGGGCTACTTTGGAGCTACCTAGTGCTAGATTTGATAAGTGTGCACCACACCTAACCCACTAGACTCACCTAGGTCCAGCTACAAGTTCATACCCCCCTTAATAGTATGGCCAAAGAAAAAACAAAGTCCTAAACTACTCTAAGTGTCTCTTCAACACCAAACGACACTTAGAACTAGTCCATCCTTAACCTTGTCGTCCATCCTTTGAAAACCAAAATGATTTCCATCGTAGGGGCATGGCAACCATGATTGCCCAATCAATTACCATTACCATGACCTAACTTTATTGCCTCTGCAAAACACACATTAGTCATAGTAATCTCGTATTGTCATTAATCACCGAAACCCAACTAGGGGCCTAGATGCTTTCAATCTTCTCCTTTTTGGTGATTGATGACAATACAACCTCGAGTATGTAAAAGAGATGAGGTTTTCAACATGCTTGGTTCATATAAGCTTTTGACAATAAGAACAAAGAAGTTAGACAAGCTTATATGACCCAAGCCAACATGATGTACTCAATAGATATGAAATAAGCATGAGTATAAGAAATAAATCTCATTTGCATCGGAGTAAAACGCGGAAGCAAAGCAAATGAGCATAACCAAGTGACATGACATATATAAAGATCAAAATAGAGAGCACACATGTCACATATCACATAAACATGAATGCATAATAATGTATCACACATAAAAAGCCAAATGTAATAAAACATAAGCTCCCCCTAGATCTAACATACTCGATCCATCTCCACCTTTGGTGTCAAACACCAAAACCTAAGGGTCCATCGGTGGGGCTAGAGCAGACGAGTCGGGTGCTGAGGTGCGGTGAGCGATCTGGAACTATGCAGCATCATCATATGATCCTGAGCTCTGAGCTGTATGACCCTCCATCACTAGAAGTGACGCTGAAGCGGTCTAGGTCGAATCTAGGACTGGTGCGGCCTGTGATGCTGGTAGTATGACTGTAGGAAGAGGCTCTAAAGATGATGCAACTGATGATGGGAGCATCTCTGTAGTCCCAGTGACTAGAGCAACGGTGGTAGGTATAGGGACATGAAGCTCTTGCGGTGTAGGCTACCTTATCAACTCACTAAATGTCGCACCAAGGCTCCTGGAAACTAGTGTATCTATCACAAGCATCGATGAACTCTAAGCCAATGTGAAGCCCGTATGTAGAGGTGTGAAGGAAGGACCCTAGGTAGGTACTGGCGAAGCAAACCACTAGGACACCTGCTCTATAGGTGAAGCTAACAAGGTAGCTGGTTGTCCTTAACTCTAAAGCCCACTGGGCTAAATACCTAGAGTCACTGTAGTGGTGGTAGGCTGGCCGAGCTAAGGTGTAAGCTATGGCGGTGGAACCCTAATGGCAGTAATGACATGCTGCATGAAACCAAATAACTACTGCTGAATGAGGAGCTGCTACTACTGCATGGCTTGCTGCTGCTGCTAGATAGCCTGCTGCTGTCATTGGAACTCGTCCTGTCTGGCCTGAACCTGTGCAAGTGCAGCTATGGTCTCCTAGGCCTGGCGAGCCTGATCCTACCTCATCCGCTCAAGTATAGCAAGTAGAGTAGGGTTTGTCTATGGTGGCTGGGGTGGAGCTAAACTGGAGCCACCGACCTCACTATCATGTGCTCAAGGAGGCATACAAGGAATAGCCTCATAGTCATCATCTAAACTGTAACTAGGGTCGCTCTTGACCATAACCTCTGGCTATGCATCTAGTTGCTCCTCCTCTATCATTGCAACGAACCTGATAATCTCATCTTGCTAGGCTGTAGTCTTTAGCACCTCTAGGCGATGACACGGCTGGCTAGGTGTCCTCGCTCTGCTGTGATGGAGCATCTGAGTTATGTTATAAGCTAAAAACTCTATAGTAGCACTAGAATACTCTGCCAACATCTCAGGAGGTCTCACTGTGACTGCCCTATGAATCAGAAAAGTGATCCAGTGAGCATACGGTAGCTGACGATGGCCTTTGAACCCCTCTGCAAGTGTATCCTCCATCTTAGAAAGAATGGCATCCCATATATCAAACACGGTCTACTGCGTTCAGTAGCCACAACTGAATGCGAGTCAATCCCTCACAATATCCCATCCTCGATAGCAGGGTCCTCCTCATGATAGCATCAAGCAGTCTAGCTGTAGGAGTAACATCTCTAGGTGTCCTGCTCGACCCCTCGCCGAATGGCTCTATGAAGCAAGGTTGGATGAGATCTGTGGGAGGCACAAGACCGCCGTGAGGGCGTCTAAGAGGCTCTGTGTGTCCATAGCAAACCTCATGAATGCAGATGGGTGACTCCTGTAACCTGAGGATCTCTTTGACCCTGAAGCTCATCAGCCTATAGTCACGGCCTCTGAATGCAAAGTGAATGAACCTATGCCCCGGGTCAATATAAAGTGACACATAGAACTGACGGACCCATGATGGAACATATCTGCCTGTCCGTCCAAGTAAGTATGTCAACCCTAGCAAGTAAGAGAGATGTGGATGGATCTGCTCTCTAGTTGCTGCTACAATGGCCTCAATAGAACAAACCCTCTATGATCTGAATGCAACCCCACTATTAAGATATGCATTATAGAAATCCTCCTGCAGTGGTGTATAGAAACCCTATAAAGCACGCTCATCCCTCCTCGGTGGGAACCAGTCCTCAAACTACACAAACCTGAGCTACTACACCTACTTGGCCATGGCAGCCCTCAAGTCTAGGTGAGTCGCTGGAGGTGGACCTTGTGGTCTAGGAGGTGGATGAGAACCCCTCTGCTATGTCTCTGGCCTCGGTGTCACCAGAACATGAGTACGACCAGAGCGGCATAACTATGGCTGAGGTGCCTGCTCTGTCTCCTCGGTCTACACTACCTCCTGAGTCTGCTCTATCTGCTAGGTGCCCTCTGACTACTTTGTCTACTGTGCTCCCCCTGAGGCTGACTCTCCTCAATAGCAACACACCGTCCCTCAAGCATGGTAGTCCCAGCTAGACCACCATGATGACACTCAACCTGCTCAACGGCTGCCCTCTATGCTGGTGAAAGCTGATCTACAATGACAACACCACTCCAGGCTCCTCTCTCTGCATGCTCTACGATGGCTACCACCGCTGCTGCTCTTGCTACATCAGCATCTACATACTTCTGCTTCTTTGATGTGATCTTATTCGTCACCTTGCCTTTCACCTCAGTAGGCAAGCGAGGTGGAGGCCTTGAATCCTCATCACCGGGACCACCTCCAGCATTCTTGACATGTGCCATTGCTGAAGCTGAAATGAACTGCAATCACGGACAAGAACCACCTGTCACTAACACTTATGAGGCTTGGCCTCGATCTATACTCACGAGCTTGGCCCCGAGTTAACTGACAACTACCAAAGTAACCTCAAAAACACCGACTCGCTGCACGATGGAATAGATGGGATATATGAATAATTTCAAAATACAACTAAAGATATGAAACCCTAAGAAGCAAGCATGAGATACAAAATTAGAATCGAGGGCTTGCTACATGATGAATCGGTGACCAAAGAGAAGAGGAACGAATCATGGGCACCACTGAAATCGGCAATTAGGGTTAGGGTTTTGGCAACGATAATGCGGCACTGGATGGGGCTTAGAGATACTGGCGCGACAATGGAGGTGCTGTTGCAGGCGGCTAGGGCACTGACGATGCTTTGTTGAGGGCGGCATGGGTAGGCGGCGCTAGGGCATGGGCTTGCATGCTGCTGTGTGGAGCGGCGACACTGGGGCAACTGTGCGTCGCAGGCGCGGATGGCGTAGGCAAATGGCGTGGCATAGTGCACGGCGGCAGTGGTGCGGCTGCGCAACTAGGGCACGGGCACAAGGTCGGCAGAATCACGACGGCGTGACGGCGTGGGCAAGGTGGATGCGGGCTTAGGTCAACCGGCAGTATGGTTATATGAGGTGGCCCACCCATGATTGAAAAGGAAATAGAGAAGTGTTCAGAAACCGCAAGACTTCTACTGACTGGACGCTCTGGTGGCAATGACCGGACGCTGCCACCCAGATCCGATCGAGTCTAGAGAGGTCCAAAACACCTCGAGTCGCGATCGGACGTAGCCAGAGTCTGGTCCATCATGTGATCATCTCCTTTGTTTGACCAAACACAGGAACACCTTCTGACCGGACATAGGAAAAGAATAGTTTCAGCATCTGGTCACTCCTTCGTAGCAATGGTTCACCTCCTGTGAACTGACCGGACGCTGGACTTCAGAGTCCGGTGCAGCGTCCGATCACTCTTTATCAGCAGATCTTCAATGTTCCTTTGAGCTGCCTGTTCCCAATCAAGTCCTAATTTCAATAAGATTCAAATAAACACGAATTGGGACTGATGTGAGTGACCTCTCTCAAACCCTCAAAATTTTCAAAGTATTTTGCCTTAAGCTATAATTCTTTGTAAGAAAATAGGCAATAAAAGGGTAATCGAAAGGAAACAACAAAAAAACATCCATGCATATGAAATGCAATACTTGAACGTAAATTCTAGTTGCTTGTCAAGTTTGATCCAAGGTTAAGCTTCTTCACACACTTTTTTGCTGTTATCTTAACCATGTTAGACAAGCCCTAAATGCATTACCAAACATTAAACATGTTGTGTCATAAAATGCAATGCAAGGGACAACACAAGCTCATTTTCTAGTGAAGTTACTAAAATCAAGCACATTGAGCTCATTCCTTAACCGACAAAATGTTGCCTCATCTAGCGGTTTAGTGAAGATATCCGTCAATTGATCCTTGGTCCTTACACCTAGTGAAATATCATTCTTAGCAACATGATCTCTAAGAAAGTGATGGCAGATATCTATGTGCTTGGTGCGAGAGTGTTGAACCGGATTATTTGCAAGCTTAACCATGCTCTCATTGTCACACAAAAGAGGTATGTTTTCTAGAACTACACCATAGTCTAGCAAAGTTTGCTTCATATAAATTATTTGTGCACAACAAGCACCCATGGCAATGTATTCCGCTTCGGCGGTGGACAACGCCATACTATTTTGCTTCTTGGAGGACCAAGACACAAGTGATCTACCAAGCAAATGGCACCCTCTAAATTGGAATAGTCAACTAATTGAAAACTAGCTCCTTTGGGATACCAAAGATCAATGTTTGGTGTGTGCTTAAGGTACCTAAGGATTCTTCTAATGGCAATCAAATGAGTTTCCTTAGGATTAGCTTGAAATCTAGCACACATACACACACTAAACATGATGTCGGGCCTAGATGCGGTCAAATATAATAAGCTACCAATCATAGAGCGGTAGAGAGTTTGATCAACCATTTTACCTCCCTCATCTAGGTCGAGATGTCCATTAGTTGGCATTGGTGTCTTGATTGGCTTACATTCATCCATATTGAACCTCTTGAGAAGATCATTTGTATATTTCTCTTGAGAGATGAAAATCCCTTCTCTCATTTGCTTGACTTGAAAACCAAGGAAGAATGTAAGCTCTCCAATCATTGACATCTCAAACTCCTTCGACACCAATTCACCAAACTCTTTGCAATAATCTTCATTTGATGATCCAAAGATGATATCATCAACATATACTTGACAAATAAAGATTTCTCCATCAAGCTTCTTGGTGAATAGTGTAGTGTCGACCTTCCCAATAGTGAAGCCCTTCTCAATAAGAAAATCCCGAAGGCGCTCATACCAAGCTCTTGGGGCTTGCTTAAGCCCATATAGCGCCTTGGACAACCTATAAACATGATTAGGATATCTAGGGTCTTTAAACCCGGGAGGTTGATCAACATAGACTAGTTCATTTATGAAGCCCTTTAAAAATGCAGTTTTAACATCCATTTGATATAGTTTCATTTCATGATGCGATGCATATGCAGGGAGGATACGAATGGCTTCAAGTCTTGCAACCGGTGCAAAAGTCTCTCCAAAATCCAACCCTTCAACTTGAGAGAACCCCATTGCAACTAGTCTTGCCTTGTTCCTCACAACAATGCCTTGATCATCTTGCTTGTTGCGGAACACCCACTTTATTCCAATGATTCTTGCACCTTGTGGTCGCTCTTCAAGAGTCCAAACTTCATTGCAAGTGAAGTTGTTCAACTCTTCATGCATGGCATTGATCCAATCCAAATCTTGAAGAGCTTCATCTACATTCTTAGGTTCAACACAAGAGACAAAGGAGTGATGTTCAATAAATAAAGCAAGTTTTTGAGATCGAGTCATTACACCCTTTGATGGACTCCCTATGATGAGATCTTGTGGATGAGCTTGTAGTAGAGGTGTATTTCTTCTATCAACCACTCGAGGGGGAGGTTGTGGAGCATCAACATCTTGAGCTTATGCCACCATTTGATCATGAGAGACATAAGTATCTTCATATTCTACTCTCCCATCTTTATCACCATCTTGTGGCACAATTGATGAAGAAGGTGGATCAATCACTTGTACATCATCTTCATCATCATTAGGCTTGATGTCTCCAACTAGAATGTTCCTCATAGCCTCCCTCAATGGTTCATCACCTACATCATCAAGATTCTCATGTGCTCCTTGGGAGCCGTTAGATTCATCAAATTCCACATCATATGTTTCTTCAAAAAAGCCAGCGGCATGATTAAATACTCTATATGCTTTGAATTTTTATGAGTAACCAACAAGAAAACTAATATCACAACATCTTTGAAACTTCCCTAGGTGTTGCCGCTTCTTGTAGATGTAGCAAATGCAACCAAACACCCAAAAGAATGAGATGTCTAGCTTCTTCCCATTGAGCAACTCATAAGGTGTCTTGTCAAGAAACTTTTGAAGGAATAGGCGGTTGGATGCATAACATGCGGTGTTGATAGCTTCCACCCATAGAGCTTCAGGTGTGTTGTACTCATCAAGCATTGTTCTTGCTAGTGTAATGAGTGTCCGGTTCTTTCTCTCTACTACACCATTTTGTTGAGGAGTGTATGTTGCAGAGACCTCATGCTTGATTCCAACTTCATCATAATAGGCTTCAATGTTTGTGTTGTCAAATTCTTTTCTATTATCACTTCTAATCTTCTTGGGCTTCACTTCAAACTCATTTTATGCACTCTTGGCAAACTTCTTGAAGCATGATGCAACTTTGGTCTTGTCATGAAGGAAGAACACCCATGTATATCTTGAGTAGTCATCAACAATCACAAGACAATAAATATTTCCTCCCAAACTCTTGTAAGTTGTTGGTCCAAATAAGTCCATGTGAAGGAGCTCTAGCACTCTTGTGGTTGACATGAAAGCTTTTGTAGGATGAGTGTTTGCAACTTGTTTGCTGGCTTGACAAGCACTACAAAGCTTGTCCTTCTCAAATTTCACATCCTTCAACCCTCTCACAATTCATTCTTCATAAGCTTCTTGAGTGAACTCATTCCAATATGAGCAAGTCTTCTATGCCATAGCCACCCAAGTGATGTTTTGGTGAATAGGCATGTCTTCAAGTTAGCATCTTCGGAGGTGAAATCCACTAGATATAGGTTGTTGTATCTAAATACCTTGAATATAACTTGATCATCATTATTCTTGGATACAACCACTTCCTTCTCAGTAATTAGGCATTGGAAGCCAAGATCACACAATTGTCCAACGGATAGGAAGTTGAAACTCAAAGAAGCAACATATAGCACATTTGAAATAGAGTGATCATTTGATATTGCCACTTTGCCTAATCCTTTTACTTTGCCATTTGAATTATCTCCAAATGTAATTCTTTCTTGGCCATCTACTTCTTCATCTAGTGAGGTGAACATTAGAGGATCTTCGGTCATATGTTGTGTGCAACCACTATCAATTACCCAATGACATCCACCGGTCTTGTAGTTCACCTACACACAAGAGATCAAGCTTGTTTAGGGACCCAAACTTATTGAGAGCCCTTGACTTTCTCTACAAGTGACTTTATAACCCAAATTTTCTTAGGCCTATTCTTGTTGGGAGGTCCTAAGAACATAACTTTCATTTTTCCATTAGAGTCCTTTCTAAGCATGTAATGAGTATTGAAAGCAAAATGTCTAGCATGCTTGGGCAAGGGTTGTGGTGGTGGAGTTTGACACTCATGGGCAAAGTGGCCTTCTTGTCCACACTCAAAACACCTATTTGGCTTTGGCTTTGACTTGTGTTGTTGTTGTTGAGCTTGAGCCTTCTTCTCTTGATTTGCCAAATATCCAATTCCAGTTCTATCCATCTTTATGATGGTGTTCATTAGTAGCTCACTTTGAAGATGTTGACCTCTTGTGAATTTGTTCAACCCGGTCTTGAGATGTTCTTTTCTAGCTTGAGCTTCTGGTTCTCTTCTTTGAGCTCATCATGATTTTTCTCCTTTTTGAGCCTCTTGTTCTCTTCCTTAAGCTTCTCATTCTCATTCTTGATCTTGACAAACTCATCATAGTCATCGGACTCAACCACTTGCTTGCCTTTGCTACTAGAACCTTGCTCAATGCTCTCAATAATCAAATCATCACATGATGTAGCTATATCAATTTTAACAACATCATTAGCAGCATCATGTGGCTCATTGGATAAATACTCATGAGAGATAATAAGATTATCATGACTGATCTTGAGATATGTATATTCATCTTTTAGCATTTTGTAGCTAGTGATGAGCTCATTATGTATCCCCTCAAGTTTATCATGTTTATCTTTAAGCTCTTTCTTTGAAGATTTGAGCTCCTTGAGTTTGGATGACAAAGCATCATTTGCTTCTCTAAGCTCAACACTAGCCTTTTCCGCTATGTCACATTTAGCTAAAAGGGAGTCATTCTTAGCTTCTAGCTTTTCATTCTTATCTCTAGTCTTTCTAATGATCTTAGTATATTGATTTAGCAATTTAACAAGATCATCATATGAAGGTGATTCAAATTCATCATCATCACTATCACTATCACTATCATCATTGTTAGCATGATCATCACCACTACTATCATCATCATTTGATACCTTTTGTTCACCCTTGGCCATAAGGCATAGGTGTGTAGAGGATGATGGTGGTGGTGTCGGTGAAGATGATGAAGATTCAATCACAATAGCGGCCACCTTCTCGTTCTCACTATCATCATCGGATGAGCAACGTTATGAATCAATGTCCATGAGCCAATCACCGACGATGTATGCCTTCCCATTTTTATTCTTCTTGTGGAAGTCCTTCTTCTTGCCATCCTTCTTCTTGTATGGCTTGTTTTTCTTCTTCTCATCATTATCTTCATCACTTGATTTATCTTTCTTGCCCTTGTACTTCTTCTTGTACTTGTCTTTCTTGGGCTTGTTGCATTGATGAGCTAGATGACCAAGTTCTCCACAATTGTAGCAATCCATCTCAGAGATTGGCTTCCTTCTATTGCTAGCGAAGAACTTCTTCTTCTTGCCATCAAATTTGATGCCGTTCTTGTTGAGCTTCTTTAGCATCTTGGCTGTTCTTCCCATCATGAGAGCAAGACTTGCATCATGAACTTCATCATCACTTGAGCTCTCATACTCAATTCTTGCTTTGCCCTTCTCTTGGCTAGCCTTGAATGCCAAGTCTTTGTCTT
Organism: Miscanthus floridulus; assembly: GCF_019320115.1. NCBI lineage: Eukaryota > Viridiplantae > Streptophyta > Magnoliopsida > Poales > Poaceae > Miscanthus > Miscanthus floridulus. The sequence goes on from NC_089583.1 coordinate 32,607,318, forward strand.
TCTTCTTGGTAGAGGATGAGCCATCTTGTGGTGTGATATGCATGTACATCTCATGAGCATTGATCTTTCCCAAGATTTGAGTTGGTGTAGTGGTGGAAAGATCACCTTGATGAAGCACGGTCACAATATACCCATATTTATCAATGGGGAGGACACTCAAGATTTTTCTAACAACATCAGATGGTTGCATTTGAGTAAGTCCAAGCCCATTGACTTTCTCTACAAGAACATTCAAATGTGAGTACATTTCATTAGCGCTTTCTTTCATAAGCATCTCCAAAGAATTAAGCTTTTTCATCACAAGATGATAGCGTTCCTCATGCTCGCTCTTTGTTCCCTCATGGAGCGCACAAATGTTCGACCATAGTGCATCGGCGTCCTTGTGGTTCCTCACACAGTTAAACATATCTTTGCAAAGGCCTCTAAAGATGGTGTTTCTAGCCTTTGCATTCCATTTTTTATAATTCACTTCATCACCTTGAAGGTGCATGGGATCCCTAGGCTTCGGGAAGCCTTATGAGGCGGCTCTAAGTATTCCAACATCTAGATCTTCTAAGTAAGCCTCCATGCGGATTTTCTAATATGAAAAATCATTTCTCTCAAAGATAGGAGGAGGTCCATCCCCATGGGACATCTTTCTATAGATGGTTAAGTCTAATTTCGTGAGCACGAGGCTCTGATACCAATTAAAAGGATCAAGATCCCCAAGAGGGGGGATGAATTGGGCTAATTCTAAAATTCTTTGCAATGATTAAACCCTACACTTAGCCCACTTCACTCCTTGTGCCTAGAAAGTGATTCTATTGATCTACCGCACAAAAGTTTAGCACCCTAAGTTCCAATCCTACTCTAGCATGGCAATTCTAAGTATGTAAAGACAAGAATTGAATTGCTCAAATGTAAATACTTAAAGTAAAGACAGAAGAAGGAACGTAGTGATGTTTTGCTGAGGTATCAGAGAGTTGCCACTCCCCACTAGTCCTCGTTGGAGCACCTGCACAAGGGTGTAGCTAACCCTTGATCCACACAAGGATCAAGTGCTCTCTATGGGTTGATTCTTCGACACTCCGTCGTGGTGAATCACCCACAACTGCTCACAACTTGAGTTGGGTCATCCACAAGCTCCATCGGATGATCACCAAACTCTCAATCACCACCAAGCCATCTAGGTGATGGCAATCACCAAGAGTAATAAGCAAGAACTCTCACTTGACCACAACAAGCCTAATGAGAAGGGTGGATGCGCACTTGCTACTCTCTTTTTACTAATGAGGTCGTGATCTTGGATTCTCAAATCTCAATCTCCTCACTAGGCTCTTGCTCTCCTTGGCACTCTCAAGGGTGTTTCTTAGCTGTTGAAATGGGCAAGAGTACTCTCTTGAATGAATAGAGGAAGTATTTATACCCCCTCATTCAAAACGAACCGTTATGTGCCTCTACAGGGCGACCGGATGCTCCAGTCAAGTTGACTGGATGCTCTGATCAGTTCTCCCCGCCACAGAGCCGTTAAGTTGTGACCGGGCACTAACCAGCGTCCGGTCGCAAAAACTGCTCTTTAGAACCTTACTGATGTTGACCGGAAGCTGGCACCCAGTGTTCGGTCACTTTTCTCTCAACGTTCGGTCGCAACCAGACGACTTCACCTTTATCAAATGAACTAACCAGACTCTGCACCAGCGTCCAGTCACACCAGAACTAGCGTTTGGTCAACATTTGACCCTCCATTCACTTCCAACTCAAAATCATATGTGAATGAAGTTTGCTCCAATTGATCTAAGGCCTACTTAGGAGCTACCTAGTGCTAGATTTGACAAGTGTGCACCACACCTAACCCACTAGACTCACCTAGGTCAAGCTACTAGTTCATACCACCCTTAATAGTTTGGCCAAAGAAAAAACAAAGACCTAAACTACTCTAAGTGTCTCTTCAACACCAAATGACACTTAGAACTAGTCCATCCTTAACCTTGTCGTCCATCCTTTGAAAACCAAAATGATTTCCATTGTAGGGGCATGACAACCATGATTGCCCAATCAATTGCCATTACCATGACCTAACTTAATTGCCTCTACAAAACACATATTAGTCATAGTAATCTCGTATTGTCATTAATCACCGAAACCCAACTAGGGGCCTAGATGCTTTCACTCACCATGGGGTTATCTAGCTATTTTGTGAAGAAGAAGGACGGCACTCTTTGGATGTGTGTGGATTATCACCTCTCAATGCGGTAACCATTAAGAACAAGTATCCTTTATCTCGTATTGATACTTTGTTTGATCATTTGGCTGGTGCAAAAGTGTTTTCAAAGATTGATCCTCGTTCTGGGTCCCACCAAATTAAGATTTGGCCACAAGATATACCAAAGACAACATTCTCTACTAGGTATGGGCTTTATGAATACCTAGTCATGTCTTTTGGCCTCACCAATGCTCCTACAATCTTCATGTACCTCATGAACTCAGTCTTTATAATGGAGTTGGATAAGTTTATAGTGGTGTTCATTGATGATATTTTGATATACTCCAAGAACAATGAAGAGCATGCATAGCATCTTCGGATAGTACTAACTCGGTTAAGGGAACAGAAACTGTATGCCAAATTCAGCAAGTGTGAGTTTTGGTTGCATCGAGTATAGTTTTTGGGACATGTCTTGACACCTGAAGGCATTTATGTGGATCCCGGCAAGGTGCAGGACGTGTTAAATTAGAAATCTCCAAAGGCAGTGCATCAGATTCGTCAGTTCCTTGGTCTTGCTGGGTATTATCAGTGCTTCATCCCTGATTTTTCTAAAATAGCTCAACCAATGACCAAGTTGCTCTAGAAGGATGTCAAATTTGTATAGAGTTCGGCTTGTGAAGAAGCTTTCCAAGCCCTAAAGAAGTTTCTTACCTCTGCTCCTATTTTTGCCCAACCAGATATTGATAGGTCATTTGATGTATATTGTGGTGCCTCTAGGATGGGACTGGGATGTGTGCTTATGCAAGGCGGATGTGTGATCACTTATGCTTCACATCAGTTGAAAAAGCACGAGTTGAATTATCCCACCCATGATTTAGAGCTGACTGTAGTGGTGCACGGTCTAAAAATTTGGAGACATTACCTGTTGGGAAATAAAGTGCATATCTACACAGATCACAAGAGTCTCAAATATATTTTCTCTCAATCTGAGTTGAATATGAGGCAACAGAGGTGGCTTGAGTTAATCAAGGATTACAATTTAGAAGTTCATTATCACCCTGGAAAAGCTAATGTGGTAGCTGATGCCTTAAGTTAGAAGTCGCATCAAGTTGAAGAAGAATCTTTGTCTCTCAACCATTCTGAGGTGTTAGCCCATATTGCTCTAGTCTCAGATCTACTTGAGAAAATTATTATAGAGCAAAGGCTAGATGTTTCGAAAATTTTGCATATCAAGAAGCTAATCGCCGAAGGGCGTGGTTCTCATTTCAATATTGATGATCAAGGTGTGGTGAAGTTCAAGAACCGATTGGTGGTTCCCTCAAGTGATGAGCTTAGGAGGAAAATTTTGGATGAAGCTCACAACTCCAAATTATCCATTCATCTAGGAAGTAATAAGATGTATCATGATTTGAATCACTTGTATTGGTGGCCAAATATGAAACAGGATATTACCAAATACATCTTAGAATGTGACATTTGTGGAAGGGTTAAGGCGGACCATCGCTTGGATTTCTACAACCCTTGCCTATTCCTGTTTGAAAATGGGAGGATATTTCCATAGACTTTGTTGTGGGTTTGCCCCACATGGCAAGGGGTATGACTCTATTTGGGTCATTATGGATCGCCTTACCAAGTCCGCTCATTTCTTTCCGGTGGATACAAGGTATTCAGCCAAGAAGTATGCCAAGTTGTATTTTGATCGGGTTGTGACCCTATATGGAGTTCCTCTTACCATTATTTCTGATATAGGGTTAGTCTTTGTCTCTCGCTTCTGGGAGTAACTCCAGAAATGTCTTGCTACTCGTCTTCTTAGAAGTTTAGCGTATCACCCTCAAACTGATGGTCAGACAAAAAGGGTCAATCAATTACTTGAAGACATGTTGAGAGCTTGTACCATTTCTTATCCAGAAAAATAGGATGAATGCTTAACTTTAGCTGAGTGTTCCTATAACAATAGCTATCAAGAGAGCATTTGAATGGCACCTTTCAAGGCTTTGTATGGCAATAAATGTAGAACACCTCTTAATTGGGTGGAAGTGGGTGACCATGGTTATTTCGGGCCTAATTTTATCAAAGAAGCAAGAGAGCAAGTCAGTGTTATTCAGAGTCATTTGAAAGCAGCTCAGAACCATCAGAAAGCTTATGCAAACAAGAGGAGAAGGCCCTTGCAGTTTGAAGTTAGTGACCATGTGTACCTAAAGGTATCCCCGATGAGAGGTGGGCATCGGTTTGGAGTCCATGGAAAGTTATCTCCTTGTTACGTTGGACCATATAAAATTTTGGAGCAGTGTGGTTCTATTGCTTATCATCTCCGACTCCCGGATATTTTATCAGCAGTCCATAATGTTTTCCATGTCTCCCAGCTAAAAAAGTGTTTGCGAGTTCCCGATGAAGTGGTGGAAATTGAAGGAGTCCCTCTCCAACCTGATCTTTCTTATATTGAGCATCCCATCAAAATTTTGGATGAAAAAGAGAGAGTCACTAGGAACAAAGTGATAAATTCTATAAGGTCCAATGGCAAAATCATTCAGAGGATGAAGCAACTTGGGAACAAGAGAGTTATATTCTGGAGCATTATCCCCATCTCCTTTCTAGTTCACCAAGGTAATTATGTAAATTGAAATTTATTTCTTATCTCTTTCCCACACTAGGCACATATGAAATCTTGGGATGAGATTTTGTATAAGGTAGAGCTGTAACACCCTCGGTGTTACGCTCTAAATAAATTACTAAACCATGTCATGAGCATCATGTTTACATGATAATGCATGTGATGGAATGAATAGATGAAGTATTGCAATCTAAAATGATCAATAAAAATGTTAAATGAGAAGCTATTACACAACTCATGTATATCAAGTAGGGTTTAAAACCAATTTTTATTAAAAAAATACTATAGAACATATATGTGGCACTTAAATAGAATTTGGAATATAAACTTTGTAGATGACAATGAAATACTTATTGTGGAAAAACAACATTACCAGCCAACATTTCTAGTAGCCTAAAAATGGAACTTGAAATCAAATTCAGCTCAAGGACTTAGAAGAATTTAAGTATATATAAGCAGCAAGACAGTGCAATGTTTGGTGATTTATTTTGTGAAATCGAGTTAGGAGGTGCTGTCGTGTTTTAGCTTGGGTTGATAGCCTCATATGCCATCTTGAGCATGGTGAAGATGGTTTAGGTCTAGAAGCAACCATTTAGTTGTTATAGGTGTTTTAAAATGCATGCACGACACGTTCTCGGCCTAACTAGACGGGTGGACGCAGTCACCCAGCTTGGGCGCTCGACGTCGCCGTGCTGGTCATGCGTGCGTGGGCTACCGCACATGGCCACCCAGGGCTGCCAGCGTGGTAGTGCTCGCCGTCGCCTTGCCATTTATGGCACTGCGGTCGCATAGGCCATGCCAGTCGTGGACACGTGCGCTTGTCCTTAGCGCCTGCGCGTGGGCCTCCATGATCACGCCGACCGCATCCCACCAAGGTGAGGCCGAGCCGAGCCCACTTGCTGCGCCCTGTTTCTCTCTTTCTCGCTCTGCTGCTGCCGTCGAGCCACGCCATCAAATTACCCAGCAAACGATCACCTCTATTCAATTCAGTGCATCCACGGTTTCAACATCACATCCTCTCGCTGCCTGACCCCACCTAGCCTCGAACCGTGCCAGGCCAAGCTCCAATTTGGAGTTTTTCCCGCCGCTGTGCCATTAAGGCCGCGCTCGGCCATGGTCAAGGGCAGCCCTCCTACCATCCCTCTAGAGCCAATTCACCTACACCACTAGCATCGCCTTGACTCCCTCTTCACCCTACGCGCCTTAGCCGAACTGCTACCGCCTCCCCGTCATCGCTGACGCGACCGTGCCGCCGTGGTGCGCCGTCGCACGGCTCGGCCGCATGTGGCCGCATGTGGCCAGCCAGGGTTACGCATGGGGGAATTCCAGGAAAGCCAGAGGGTTAAGTGAGAAGTCTTGTGAGAAGGGGAAATAGCGTTAGGACTTAGTTGTACTTTGAGAGAAGTACGAGGTCTATTTTGCAAAAGCGCCAGTGCACGTGGGATTCCCGACCGTGGGCCGGCTCGCGCGCGGGCCGATGTCGCGTGGGCCACTTTCGCGGGCCATTGCGCGCATGCGCTGTGTTGTGCAGGCCGCGTGGGAGATTTTGTTTTTCTTTTCCTAAGGGATTAGGAATAGTTTTCTAATTAAATTTTTGACCTGATCTTTGGTAAATCATATAAAATCATGTAGGTGTCCAAAAATTGTGAAATAAATTTTGTTAGGTTTCTAAAATTGTGCTCTATCTGTTAGTGTATTTAGTTCATATATGTACATGTTGATACCAGGAGCTATTAAATTATTTAAAACTATTTAATATTGTTAGGATAATTATTGTAGGAATTTTTATGGTAAATTGGTGCTAGCTTTGGTCCTGAAATTTTTATAGTAGCTTCATGGTATTATTACATGCTCACTGTAATTTTTGTAGCTTTAGAATAGACTAAGTATTAGGGTAGTTAAATGCTCTTTATTTCAATATACATTAAATCATCAATAGAAATAAAGATATATCCTTCATTTGTAAAGCTAGGTGTTTGTTAGTTGAACCCAACACTTTGCTTGGTAAAGATGATAGTTTGCTTAGTACCTTAGTCATTAGAGCTAGCTTAGTAGCTTAGTATGCGTATTCTTAGTTTAAGAGTTGCTGTTGCCTAAATGCTAAGTGTTGCATCATCATCGTATGTATGTAGAGAACGAGTTGGCAGAGATTATGACCACCGGTGATCACAAGTGTGAGGAGATCGTCAAGGAGTACGTGGAGGAGATTCTCGTGCAGGAGGAGGTCCCAGAGCCATCACTGACTGACTCAACAGACACCGCGCCTGCCCAAGGCAAGCCCCGGTGCATAACCCTTATTTTTGATAATCACTGAATATATATATATATATATATATATATATATATATATATATATATATATATATATATATATATATATATATATATATATATATATATATGTGTGTGTGTGTGTGTGATGTGCATTTACGTTACAGGAATTTTTATAAAAATCACATGCATAGATATACCTGTCCTAAGAGTCTTGGTAGTGTAGGTTCGAGTAGATGCTATGCTTAGGTTTTTGATAGCGTGAGTAACCTGTCGTTACTCACAATAAGTGATTATTATATTTACTCACATGATAAAATGATAAAAGAAAAAAATGGAGACCGGACAGGGATATGGTATGGGTATTGGTGGGTGTGATGAGTTGTGTCCCGCGGCCACGGAGCTTAGCTTGGTTACACCGTTTTCCCTATCTGTGTCGATTAAGGACCATCCGTCACCACACGATCACAGACTTATTATCCTGAGCACATATTTTCTTATGGGAGCGGAAAGGCTCGTTACACTCTTGTCATGGGTTTTGGCTCTTTCCGAACTGACTGATTGGAGGTGGGGAAAGGTGGAGGTCTAAGCACCATACTAAGACCGGGTCTCAAGTGTGGGGGCTTGGAGTCTAAGTTTGGACAGGGATCTGTACCCTTTGATAGGAGTGGAATGGGTTGGTCTTGTTTGTGCCTGAGGTACAAACGAGGCGTGTGTTTCAGGGTACCCAGCTGGGATACATTGGTTCACGATTCGCTGTTTCCGTGAGATGGTACGACTCGGCTATGGTTTAGCACCGTAGTAAGACCTGGAAGATAAAAGATGGTAAAATGGTTTTGATTGCTCAACCCCTACTTGAAAGTAGAACATGTGCTTATTTAGAATGGTTAGCTCGTGAAGTAATCATGACTGCTAATAAAACTTGATCTTAAGGACGTACTCCTAGTAATGTTTTTTCGCAAACAAAAAGAAAACAGCAAACCAATATTGCCTATCATACTCCTTGGAGTCGAGAAACTATTCTCACTAGTCGGGTAAGTCTTGCGAGTGCATTGTGTACTCAAGGTTTATTTTACTCCTGTTGTAGGTGCAGCTTGAGGAGTAGCTCTTGTGTGGAGGATTCTTCTGTTGACACAGACGGATCCTTGTATCGTTTCCGCTAGATGTTTATTTTTATCCTGTTGTTTAATTATCGCACTCTGAACTCCGGTATTGTATTAAATAATTTTCAAAAACTCTTGTTGTTTGAAATAGACTAAGTATTGTAAGCTCGTACTCATTATTGGATTCTGGATGTAAAACATAGATTGTTTCGAGTTCTCCCTTGGGGTGTGCTCGACGGAATTGTCCGATGTAGCTCACTTTCGAGGTGCTTAGTGTCTAGTGGAAGACGAGCGCCTCCGAAAGCGTGTTATTTTGGGCGGTTCTGCCACACGCACCCACCTCTTCCACTTCACTCGGATGACTCCCCCGCCTCTTCCACATCGGCATTGCACGGCCTGCGCCTCCTATCCACATCGACGCCGCCAAGGCTCCCGCACTAGCTCTCTCTTCGTCACTCAACAACCCTACATCTAGATCTACTTTTGTAACACTCAAATAAAACAAATGCAATATACGTCTGAAACAGATAAGCATTTGAACATACATTTGCAACATAGCCATTGCAACATATGCAACATCCAAATAAAATACTTGCAATATGTGTCTGAAAATAGATCAAATATTTTGAATAAACTATTGCAAGATACGATGTATAACCATTGCAACAAGTGCAAGATTCGTAAACTACCATTGCAACATCCATATAAAACATCTGAAACACTTCAAACATGCGTTTTGCAACACAGGGAAGGTCGGAGCCGGTCGATTCCAGACGTCGGGGGTGGGAACCGGCGCGCGGGCGGCGGCACGTGAGCGCCACCTACACCATCACCAGTGGCGGCGCATGAGCACCACCATCGTCAGCACGACCAGCACCGGCCTTGGTTCAGCCGAGTAGGTGGCACGCGCGACGGGTGGGAGCAGGCAGCGCGTGCGACGGGAGGGAGGGAGCGAGTGCGGAGTGGAGTGGCAGCAGCGAGTGCGGAGTGGGGCGAGGGCGCGCAATGTGCAACACGGACGGAGTGACGCAGGTTTAGGCGCGCGGCGCAGGTGGATCGGTCATTCGGATGGACGGATGCCCATGGCGTATCATTATCAGGTTGTTTTAATGTAAATCTACAGGTTAAGCTTTGGCTGTTAGACATGGATAGCGATCTTTATTTTTGACAGTTGATCTTCTCTCTTTGATTCCACGCAGAAGGAGAAGAGATGGTGAAACGGTAATTGAATCTCTTCTCTACGCCTAAAAAATATCTAAGGTTATCGTCGGACGCCCCGTTCGTTCGCTCCTCTTTACGGACGTCTGCCCATGTCTACGGAGTATATATGGAGTCCGTTTGTTTCCCCGCTTGTGACGCTTATCACGTCTACTGAGTCTGTATCCTGCAACTAAACGGAACGCTGGAAGGCTCAGGCCACCTTGCCATTTATTTAATTCAAAATAACGTACAGGCTTATACATATAGGGCGTGTTCGGATGGTGCTATGCACAGTAGATTTCGGATGGTTCCGGATGATTCAATAGTATTCTATGAGAGAGAATAAGCTGAAACAAGGAAGTGACCAGCCGAACGCCCACATATATGACAAAAAAAAACACGTACAGGCTCAAGTCATTATGTCGTACGAATCCAGTCCAGTATATCTATTCTTCTCTTCTCTACACAAAAAAAAAAATACCGGAGGTTATCGTCTGCGCACCCCGCTCATAACGGCCTTGTTCGGAAACGAGTCCCGGAGCTCGCAGCCTCGCGCACGTCCACGGCCTCATTTCTGACATACCCACGTTCCACATCCCACTACTCATTATACGGTGTGCTTTCGTAAAAAAAAAAAACCGTTGGGCCCTGCCTCACGTCGTCTTCATTCGTTAACTCTGCTACGACTCACATACGCTAGCTCCTGCTCGTGCCCCCGTCAAAACGAGTCGACTCGCGGCTGTCCAGGCCTCCAGGGCCACAGCAGCGGCGAGGTCAGTCCTGGCCAGCCATACCGGCCGTTAAGATCGAGAGTGCATGAGTTTGTGATCTGATTCAGCAATGACCTGATGGCAAGAATAGGAAAAAGTGGAGGGCTGCAGATGAAAAAAAAGTGTTTGTTAGCTTCTTGTCTTTTTCCAAACAATGCACAAATTGACTGAGACTTATAAAAACTATATAAAATTATAATCAAATCCAAAAATTATATTTCAAATTTTGTCAAGATCCTTTCGACTAGAGAGTGTAACCTTATCTTTGCATGTGAAATATAAATCCTGAAAAGCCTAAGGGCATGTACAACCCATTAACAATCTACACCAAAGTTAGTTTGGAAAGCCCAAAAATTGTCAACTCCAAAGTCAGAAATATAGATCTGTGTGTGCGGACCGAAAGAGGCTCAATGGGGCCGTACTCAATCTAAAAAAAAAGAATTGGCATACACATGAATTATGTCGAATATGATCCAAAAGCCTAAGTATTTGGAAATAGTTTAGATTCCCAATGCAAAATCATTTGATGCTTTTTTATTGTTTTTAAAAAATGATCAAATCTTTCGTAGTAGGTGTGGACAAAAATTTGAGCCCCCATGCAACGCACGGACACATATCTAGTTGATAAAAAAGAGAAATCATTAGGATGTTGAAATTAAGGCGTTACTACCCAGCCCTAGCGCGCAGCGCGTACCTTGCTTTTCTAGAATCGGAGCGAATTTCAGCAGCGTCGTGGGCGCACGCGGGAAGCCTAACGTAGATGGTTCGGGTCCATGGGCCGGTACGCGAGGCACGGCCCCAATCCCAATGAAACCCTACGGAGCTTCTGCAAGCCGTCGTGCTCGTGTTTCCCCTTTCCCCGCCCCCAATCAACCCACCGGCGGGCGGCCATGGAGACACATGCGGTTCCTCGCCTTGCCAAGAGAAGGAAACCAGAGGCGTCCAAGAGCCCGGAACAGGAGGGTGGACCAAACATCTCACCGCTGGTACCAGCGACGAGTGTGCCTGAATCCAGTCTTCCTGGAGCCGGAGGAGACGAAACCTACATCCAAGATCCGCCGCCTAGAGCTGCCGGAGACGAAGAAGATGGTGTCGATCGACTCAGCCTCCTCCCGGACGCCATTCTAGGTGAGGTCATCTCTCTCCTCCCCACCAAGGATGCCGCCCGCACCCAAATCCTTGCCACCCGGTGGCGCCTGATAGAATCTTAGATCATCTAGGTATAGATTAGTGGATAGATTCATCTCTATTTGGTTCAAATCGATCTAGAACATGAATCAGGAGAGGGAGACAGAGAAAGAGAGAGGCCCATACCTTCGGGGTTGGTAGAGGAGATAGAGGAGGATGCACGATAGAGTCCAGAGGATGGGGGCGCTGTCGGCGGGGCTTCCCATCACTTGCAGCGTAGCCGATGATCGGAGGGGCCTTCTAGGGTTCCTTCGGTGGATCAGTGGAGGCGTCGAACCTCATTTAGCGTGCCCTGGCCCCACCTTTCTCTTTACTTATAGCGCTGTGTGATAGGGGCCCGCCGACCAGTGGTCGGTTAAGCGTCCTCGATCAGGATGCGGTCAAGGGGTCCGATTGGCCGTTGGGCCAATCGTTGGAGATCAAACTAACATTCTTCCCCTTGATCTCACCTTATGACTTAAACTTAACTTACTTACATTATCTTTATCCCATTCCATCGCAGATCAGTGCATAGAGCGTGCTTCATCGTCACGGTCAGTTGCCATTAGATTTAACAGCTATAATACACCTCTCTGTTTTGAAACATATACCCAACTAGGCCCTTAGTATCCAGAAATCATAGGCTTTCTCATAAACCCATATCGACTATGTGTTCTCTGAATTCACTGGGTGGTTAGCCTTATGTGCTTAATGCTTTCAAAATGATTCCGGATTTTCTCCTTTACAACAGTACCTTAGTGTCAATGTGTTTGGCAGCACACTTGAGTTGTTGTCTTAAGAGTTAACTTACTTTAAATGGTTGTTGCTGTTGTCTACCATTTTTTAATCCGGGTACAAATTCCCTTAACCTCCTTTTGCCTGTTCCTTAAGCCTCATGACAATCTATACTATGGTATGCATCACTGATAATACCGCAACTGTTTCTTTGGAGCTTTTTCATAATAATACTCCAACTACGAGTGTTAGCAACTGCTATGGATTTCACTACACATCTCGCCAAGACTTAACTTTTTGTACCCTCAACTATTTGAGAGTACTTATTCTTTCTTACTCAGCATGGGGCCTATGGTACTTTGCAAAATTGTAAGACATTCTCAACTCAATTCCAGTGATCTATATCTGAACTAGACTTCTGCCAAAATATCCTGGATACATAAACTATGTCAAGGTAAGTTATTACTTGTACTTGTACACTCATCAAGCTTCCAACAACTGAAGCATATGGAACCATATTCTTTTGATCGATCTCATATCGGTTCCAAAAACACTTAAAGTTCTCAAAACTATTACCCTTGACTATAGGAGCAGGCGTAGGTTTACTCGCATGCATACTTTACTTCTTTAGAATCTTTTGTAAGTATGCCTTTGCGATAGTCCTAATACCCTATTTTCTTCTATCTCGGTGAATTTCGATTTCTCGAACCAATGACGCTTCACCAAGATCATTCACATTAAAACTTGAGGATAAAACTTCTTCTCCAATGACAGATTAACATCACTACTAATGAGTAGAATGTTATCTATTCACAGGATGTGGAAAGTGAATTTTGCATTCTTGAGCTTTGCATAAACGCTTTTATCCATCTCATTTTTTTTAAAAACCCAAACTTTCTTATCGTTTCATCAACTTTAAATACTACTGTTTAGAGACTTGCTTTTAATCCATAAATGGATTTATACAGGCGTCATCCCTTATGTTCTTTTCTTCCACAACAAAACCTTTTGGGTTATGCCATGTAAACGTTTTCATATAAATCCCCGATGAGGAATGTCGTTTTTACATCCATCTGATGTATTTCTAAGTCATAATATGCCATGAACACCATTATGATTATAAAGAATCCTTGCATGAGACTAGAGAGAAAACTCTCATCGTAATCTTTTCATTCTCTTTGCATAAAGCATATTGCTACAAGTCATGCTTTATATCTTTCTACATTCCCTTTGGAGTCACATTTTTTCTTGTAGACCCATTAACAGCCTACTATTTTTGCTCCATTAGGAATTACATCTAAGTCCCAAACATCGTTGGTATTCATTGAATTTATTTCAACTTTATATCTTTCTACATTCCATTTGGAGTCACATTTTGTGTTATAGACCCATTAACAGTCTACTATTTTGGCTCCATTAGGAATTACTTCTAAGTTCCAAAAAATATTAGTATTCATCTAATTCATTTCAACTTTCATAGCTTCTTGCCATTTAAACGAGTAAACGATTCTCATGGCTTCTTCAAATGAGGTGGAATCACCCTCCATTTGAATTTCTTTACTAACATAGACTTCATAGTCATTGAAAAAACTGGTTTACTAATTCTTTGAGACCTTCTGGGGCCTCATCTACTGGCACTTTCATATGGGGCTATTGTTGCTCTTCATTGCCAAGAGGCAATTGATTCCACAAGCTCCTGTATTACAAGATTCTTGTTTATATTATTCATCTTCTTTGAAAAGCCAACAATAGGTGTTGTATAAGTCATACAACATCAACAGGTATTGAGAGATTTGTTGTTTTTGAATCACTGAAGTGGGCATGCAGTCCTGCTTCTCTTCAAGTCTTAGGTCTCTACATACCTCTATATACCAAGCTCCCAGATCTTCCCATCTTTTCTAAAGATAGTATATTTTTAAATATCTTATTTTGGGTTTAATCTGTTAAACTATCATATGGCGCTTTAAGCATCACCTTAACATCTTTGAGACTAACTACGCTATTTTTCTGTCGGAACTTTAAAAGGTCTAGAAATTTAGCTATTTCTCTGCTTAGGGGTATCATTGTTATAACCATTGTACTCCTCCAATAGTCTTTATCTCACTCTTAATGAAGAGTATCTTTCTTAATTGATCTTTATCTCACTTTTAATAAAGAGTATTTTCTTAATTGATCTTAATATTCTCCTCCTCGAAATATAGCATGAATTTTACTATCATAATTTTGATAACTATTCAGAAAGCCTGTAAACAAGGAGACACATATAACTTACTTTATTCACATGATTGTGTCATGTAAACAATGTTATTTCTTGATCCGTTTAGGAGTACACTTTCCTTAATTCACTTTAAGAACTCAACGAGGTCTTTCATTAGCAGTACTTTTGCAAGTCACGCTTACATCTTTTTCTTATCCTTTGGTTAGTATTGACCATGACGATGCATTTCTATTGTTCCATGGTCGATACTAGGATAGCATAAGAGCTACCCAAACTTCTCCCGTCATGCTGGATGGACTAGCATAATTACTATGCCAAAACTTCTCCCCATGTGGAATACATCTATATAAAAACTTAGTCATGATGACTTAAACATTCACTTATACTTTATTTTCCAATTAAATCTTCCCGTTGGTTCCAATTTAATCAGAAAATTAGTAAACTAACAAAAATTGTCCTGAACTAGCTTGACTCAAGCCTTTTCATTCACATACCCCAGCACTACAGCACGTTGGCATGCAGTCGAGTGATCTTGTTGGATAAAATAAAACATACAATATGCTTCTACATCAATTCTACATCATCATTGGACAGAAAATAGAATTAATGTATAAAACTCATGAATTAACTTGAAATCCATATAACTACTCTTCAAAATTAAATTCTCTCATTGGTTCAAATTTAATTAGAAGATAATCAACATCATGGCAGCGGAAACTTAATAATGAAATACATTCTTTTAGTTCAGAGCATGTTTTGTCCTTATCAACTCTCTGAAACATTCACCATGTTGGTATAAAAATTTTCAGAGATTTAAACTTCAAACTTAAATTCGTTATAATATTATCATCATCAACGTTGGTCAGAAAATGACAATACCATAATCTTACTTAAACAAAAAATGGACTAGTCCTCTAATTAAATTTTCCCGTTGGTTCTAATTTAATTAGAGGATCAACATAATCATCATTTACTAAATATAACTGCTTTTCAAATTAAATTCTTCCGTTGGTTTGAATTTAATTAGAAGATAATCAGCATTAAACTTTGCAGCGGAAACTTAAACAAAATTTGTGAATTTTACCCACAGGAATTCTTTTGCTAATTTTCTTGAGCCATTAATCATTTTTCAGGAGATAAACTTTTACTGGAAAAAGAAAAACAAAAATGGATTCAAACTGAACACTGTACTTCAGCCCAGTCGGCAAAATGGCCTGGCCCAACAACCTCCGCGCGCCCGCGGCGCCTCCTAGTCCGCAACCTGGGCCTAGGTCGGCAAAGTCGCCCGCTGTGCACTCCCGCCTGGTCTCAATCTGGCCCAGTTGATCTACGCCGTTGATGCAAATCGGACGGCCACGCGTGCGTCTTGGCAGACCAAAAACGGCGACGCGGCGCCGGCTCCCAAAACCCTAGCTCACTTCTCTTCTCCCCTTTCTCTCTCTCAGCCCCGCGAGCGACAGAGCGCAGCCGAGCTCAAGGCAGACGCGACGCAGGGGATGGCGGCTCCACCGTGGCACCCCTCGCCGGCGCACGCGTGCGGCCGGAGCTGCGCGCGGCACCACGGTGGTGCCCTTTGGACCGAGCCTGAGGCAGAGATCGTGCGGCGGCGCTTCTCCCGCCCCGGCGGCTAGGGTTGACTTCCTATGCGGCGTCCATGCGACGGCCGGCGGTGGAGATGGAGCGGGCGGACCCCAGGTAGGAGCTCCTTCCCTTGTCCATTCAGTCTCTTCCCCTTCCTCGTCGTGAGTTAGGGTTAGGGTTTCATTAGGTAAGCCGCCTTTCGAGCTCTTCCCCTTTCCCCTTCTTCTCTTTTGGATCTTCTTTCTTTTCTTCTCAGAGCTGGTCCAATTTGGGGTTAGGGTTAGGGTTAGAGTTCGGTTGAACCCTCTGCATCTCTGTTTCTTCCGCTGATTAGGGTTAGGGTTTCAATCCGAAACGGATCGAACCCTCTGTTCCTCTTTCTCTTCGATTTCTTTTCAGTTTTCTACCCCAAACTAGATCTACGCCCTAGAAAGCCTATCTCTTATACCAATGATAGAATCTTAGGATCATCTAGGTGTAGATTAGTGGGTAGATTCATCTCTATTTGGTTCAAATCGATCTAGAACATGAATCGGGAGAGGGAGACAGAGAAAGAGAGAGACCCATACCTTTAGGGTTGGCAGAGGAGATAGAGGAGGAAGCATGGTAGAGTCCAGAGGACGGGGGCGCTGCCACCACTAGTAGAGAACAGACCTTTCATCCGAGGCTAAAATGGGCTCTAGTCCCGATATTTTTTGCGCCCGGGACTAGAGAGACCTTTAGTCCCGGTTGGTGTCTCCAACCGGGACTAAAGGTCCCTGCCCAACGGCTACTGCGCTCGGCATAGTGGCAGGGGACCTTTAGTCCTGGTTGGAGACACCAACCGGGACTAAAGGTGGACCTTTACTCCCGGTTGGAGCCACCAACCGGGACTAAAAGTCCTCAACCTTTAGTCCCGGTTGGTAACACCAATCGGGACTAAAGGTAGACCCTTTAGTCCCGGTTGGTAACACCAACCCGGACTAAAGGACCCTTTAGTCCCGGTTGGAGCCACCAATCGGGACTAAAGGTCCCCTGGTGGGTTAGTTCAAAAGGAAAGCATCCCATCTATTGTCAGATGTGTTGTGTAGGTGGGGTGGTAAGCTACGCGCGAGGCAATGCATGAGGTCTTGGGTTCGAATCTCATGGGACGCAGCGGTGGGAGGTATTATTTTTTTTAAAGCTGGGAGGACCTTTAGTCCCGGTTGGTGTTACCCACCGGGACTAAAGGTCCCCCCTTTATTCCCGGTTCCTGACCCGGGACTAAAGGACCCCCTTTAGTCCCGGATGCTTACTCCCGGGTGGGGAACCGGGACTAAAGAGGGTTCCCCACCGGGAGTAAAGCCCGTCTCTGTATTAGTGCACGGGGCTTCCTGTCACTTGCAGCGCAGCCCATGATCGGAGGAGCCTTCTAGGGTTACTTTGGTAGGTCAGTGGCGGCGTCGAACCTCGTCTAGCGTGCCCTGGCTCCACCTCTCTCTTTACTTATAGCGCTGTGTGATAGGGGCCCGCCGACCGGTGGTCGGTTAAGCGTCCCTGATCAGAACGCAGTCAAGGGGTTCGATTGGCCGTTGGGCCAATCGTTGGAGATTAAACTAACCGCGCCATCTCTAGCGCTCAGCCCCTCTCATCCTCGACGGCGGTGAACTTCGCACTATCGGTGTCGTCTCCCGCATCAACCTTGACGGCAGTGAACTTCGTACCATCAATGTCGTCTCCCGCATCCTCTCCTCTCACCGGGGCCCCGGCCGCCGCTTTCGCTTCCCTGCACAACGCCTATGGGACAGCCCCGCCACTGTGGATGCTTGGCTCCGATCCTCCGCCCTCGACAACCTCCAAGAGATTGACTGCTTTGCGACGGCTGGGTTGAAACTGCCACCTCTGCCGGCATCTACCTTCCGGTTCTCGTCGTCCCTTTGTGTCGCCACATTCAGCCAATGCCACCTCTCTGTCGACATCACCCAGGCGCTTCAGTTCCCCCGTCTCAAGAAGCTCGCACTTAAACGGATCGGCGGCATTTCGGAGGATTCCCTGCATAGCATCGTTGCTGCTTCTCCCGTCCTCGAGTGCTTGCTGCTTCGCAGAATCTTTGGCCTACGCTTACAAGCATTGGGGTGAGTGCTGGGTATGATCGAACAATGAACTGCTTAGAAGAATTCATTGTCGAGGATGCCCCTTGCCTTAAAAGGATTCTTAATCTTCGACAACCACAGTCGGGAATGTTACTGCGAGTATCAGTTATTTCAGCACCTAATCTGTAGACCTTTGGTTGCCTAAATTTTTCTGATCACTCTTCCAGGCTCGCGTTGGGCTCTATGATTATTTAGGTATCTATTGCTTTTCCACCTCTTGCCTACAGGTTCTGAGTTTGCTTTTCTGTGTGCAGAAAAAACTTGAAAATATTGACTTTTATCAATGGGCTAATGCATGTTTCATGCAGCCATGCAACATAAAGGGATTCCGGGTCACTAACTCAGACAACGTCGGCTTGTACTGTCAAGATTTTAGCAGTCAATGTTTTTATTCTTAGCCTGGATCCGATTATTGACTTGATGAGATGCTTCCCATGCCTGGAGAAGTTGTATATCAGGGTAAACATACTAAACTAGTAATTCATTGTGTTCATATATTCTTTGGGTCTGACTTAATATTGTGCCAATTCTTCTTCAATTGGTTGTGTTTGTATACTGTTTTTTCCTTTTCAGTCATACCAGGATGGAGACAAGAATTTATGGCGCCGTAAACATCGTAATCTTATCAAATGCCTTGACATCCGTCTCAAGACAGTTGTGTTGAATAATTATCAAGGCATATTGTCACAAATTAGCTTTGCCACATTCTTTGTACTGAACGCAAAGATGCTGGAGTCGATGACATTTGAGTGTCAAAGGTACAATGTGACTGATAGATTTCTTGCAGAGCAGCATCAGCTGCTCCAGCTGGAGAAAAGGGCTTCAAGATGTGCTCGGGTTTATTTTACTACTAAAAGATGTGAGCATGACTTTATGCATATCAATCATGCCCATGATTTGTCTAAAACCGATCCCTTTGAATGTGAAAAAAGAGGGGTAGGTGTATGCGCATCCTTTGAGTAGTTGCTGCTTGACTCGTACTCTTGTTTGCTGTTAAATTTTATGAGGTCTATTCCTTTTTCCAGTGTTGAAGTAGGGGGTTGCTAAATGAACTGTGTATTGTAAGATTTGTGTAATTGTGGCAATCTGACAGTGCCACAGTTTGACTTTCTAATCCACAATGCACTAAATCTTTATGCAGAAGTTATTGGCAATGTTTGATGTCGCTGGTAGCGTTAATAAAATAGAGCTAGTGTGAATATCACTTTGTTTTAAAAAGTTCTTTTATTTGGTCTTTTTTTTACAAGAAACATGAATTTATTTCAACAGCATCGAGCTGTTAGCAGGTATACAGAGACTGAGAGTACAGATTGCAGTGCTTCCATCAACGGGCACTGGTTGGCATGATCGCTATTTGTACAAGTGAAAGATGGACTAGCATGATGAGACTGAATCTCTAGGATAGCCTGTTGTGCTAGAGTATGAGCCATCTGATTTAGATGCCTCCCTATCTTGAAGATCCTGTGATTGGAATGATTTGTGCTGCTTAAGAAGCATACCAGCTCTTGATTATCTGTAAGAAGTTTGTGTCCTGCAGTTGAAGCCGAGAGAGCGAGTGCTAGAGCTGCAGCCTCTGCCATTAGAACCGAGGAGGAATCTGAGAGCACTCCCTTGATGTAAATGTTATGTGTTGGATGCATTTCTGTATTAATGATGAAAACTCCCCGTCCAGCTCTCTTTGGCTGTCGTGAGGTGTGATCTAGCAGAGTTGATGCATGGCCTTGGTAGCAGGGCTGGCAGTTGAATTGTGTATGGTCTTGATGCTTGGTAAGTGTACCTGTTCCTCTGGGTTCGGATTGAACTGTGTGTTGTGTTTCCTGGATGCGACTGGTTCGTACCTGGAGGACCAAGATTGTTCCTGGTGATTGGGTTGGAGCAATGGTTGTTGTCGATGAATTCGTTGCCCTGCAGATGTCGTGTTGTTCCGTGTGCGACCTGCATTGGGTTGAACGGAGGAGTGAGGCATTACCTGGTTTGACTGTGTCGGCGGTGCGTCAGTGCCACCGCTGTGCTCATTGTTATCAGGTGTGGCTGGCCGTGTATTTTGCATCTGTTCGTCACCAGCAGATGAGTTTGCATGAATGCAGCGACAGCATCAATGAATCTCTTGTCGTTTAGCAGGTAATCAGAAATGGAGTCAGTAATAAAAGTGGACAGACTGAGTTGTACTCCATCATCTTCATTTGGCAAAGTGTCAGTCCTAAGAGGGGGATCAGTTGAGAACCGTACCGCACGAGCGAAGTCGCAGTGGAAGAAGAGATGAGCATTGGTTTCAATCTGACCACAAGTGCTGCAATGTTTGTCGGCTCGGCAGTGCAACAGGCTACTTATAAGTACTTGGTTGGTCTTAAATTTAGCTTATAGCATAAACTAGGGGGCGCAAAATTACGTTTGGTGGTTTGTTGGACCTGTCGATGAATCACGGCTCAGCCCTTTGGGCTGAGGTGCATTTTAACGCGATGGCGCAAGGAACAAACGGCCTAGCTCAAAGCTAGGAGACGGTTGGGCCCATTTGGAGCTTCAAATAGTGAGAGGGTTTATAGTTTTCTAGTTGGAGGATAAATCAATGAAACCCAATAAACTGAAGCAAAATCCATACAATCTAGATGCTTTCTTTCTTTGGGATCCAGAGAGAATTAATCCCTTTATTCCAAATTATAAGCCGTTTTGACTTTTCTAGTTTTTGCTATGTACCTAAATATATATTATGTCTAGGTACGTAATACAAGCTATGTATCTTGATAAGCTAAAAACAACATTGTATCTTAAAAAGTCAAAACAACTTACAATTTGGAATGAAAGGAGTAGTAGATTTGGATGAATGTAAGGAACACAAATAAAATACTTTTGCACAGATTTTCCTTGAAATTCAGTGGTTACATTTTCTACAAAGAACGAATCATGCTCCCTCCATTCAACAAGTCACAACTAGATTCAGGTTCTTTAGGCCCAATTGCACTCGGCAAAGCTTTTGCCGAGTGCGGCACTAGGCAAAGAACACACGGCAAAAATTTGATCGGCAAAGCCCTCTTTGCCGAGTGCCCCGGGGACACTCGGCAAAGAAAAGCGACCATCACGGCGCCGGTCCCGTTGACGGTTACTTTGCCGAGTGCCAACCATGCAGGCACTCGGCAAAGATTTTTTTAATTTTTTTTTAAAAATTTCTTTGCCGAGTGCCCTATGGACGACACTCGGCAAACATTTTTTCATTTTTTTTAAAAATTTCTTTGCCGAGTGTCAACCCAGAAGGCACTCGGCAAAGATTTTTTATTTTTTTTAAAAAAAAATCTTTGCCGAGTGCCAACCCTACAGGCACTCGGCAAAGTGTTTTTATTTTTTTTTAAAATTTCTTTGCGAGTGCCCTATGGCCAGCACTCAGCAAACGTTTTTTTTCATTTTTTTTAAATTTCTTTGCCGAGTGTCAACCCGGAAGGCACTCGGCAAAGATTTTTTATTTTTTTTAAAAAAAATTCTTTGCCGAGTGCCCTATGGCCGGCACTCGGCAAAGTTAATTTTTTTTTAAAATTTCTTTGCCGAGTGTTATGGTCACAGCACTCGGCAAAGCTGAAAAATCTGTTTTCTGGTCGCCCATTTTTCTAGCTTTGCCGAGTGTTGTGACCATTGCACTCAGCAAAGGGGTCCTTTGCCGAGTGCAACACTCGGCAAAGTGACCCAAAACGGCAAATTTTATTTTATTTTTGCATTCCATTATGACAAATACATTCATACAAACATATATCACATATATATCTCATCCATCACATATATATCTCGTCCATATCTCATCCATCACATATATATCTCATCCATCCACACATCCATCCGCCCATATCACATCCATCACAATATATATCACATATATAATAATAAGTGCTCAAGTCCATCCAAATAAGTCCATCAAAGTCCACAAGTGCATCACAAGTATATCACAAGTCCATCACCAAGTGAACAACAAATATAAAAAATACAACATGCACTCATCTCGGCCACTGCGACTGTGGTGAAGGACCAGATGCATCATTCGGAGGTGCATGAGGTGGATTATTCGAACCACCGTCAGATGGAGACTGCACAAAGGAGAAAAGATTGCATATAAGACAAGATTATTTTGATAGCTAATCTAGGACGATAGAGGCCATACAAGCAAAGCACAAACGAAAGTAAAAAACTTTGATACTCACATGAGTAGCTGCAGCTGTAGGACGTGGAGGCGGAGGTGGAACCAATAGCCCAGGTGGCAGAGACAAGCCCATACGTTACCCAAGCCCTTGTAGGAAATCCGTAATATCCATCAGCCTCTGCGCCTGGGCCTGCCGCTCGGCCCGCTCGGCCTCCAGCTGAGCCCCCAGCTCCTGACGTTCCTTCATTTCTTGTTCCAGCCGGGCCTGCAATATTTCACTCCAATGTTTCAGTAATGCAAAGCTAATTAAGGTGTGTAAAGATCAATGTATGACGAGTAAAACAGGAATAACCTCGAGTGCGTCGACCCAGTGCTGTGTAGTGGTCGGCCGTGTGCGAATGGCCAGGCTCTCGCTCGTGCTCCGTGCTCGGATCTAGGAGAGAGAGGGAGTAGAGGCCGTGTCGATGACGTCGTCGCCAAGCCAGAACCGCCCATGCTTCTTGCCTTGCCCCGCCCTCATGACGACCTCTCCATCGAAGTCCTAGGTGCTCGGATCGTGGTCTGACCCATGGAGCGACCTCGCCACCTCAGTGTACTCACTGATGCGGGAGTGGATGCTCGGGTTCGTGTATGCCTCGGGCGGGTCCTCCAGGTTGAAGGAGACGTCGGACGTCGCCTTGCCCTTGTGGGCCATACACCATGCCTAGAAGTCCGAGCAAGCCTGGCCACTATGTGATGCCGACTGCGAGAAAGACAGCACGATGATTAGAAATCAGGCAGAACTGAGCATGACAATAGATAAATCAATTCGCGTACCCATGCTTGTTTGTATCCGGCGAGGTTGCGGCTGCCTTGATGGTGTGCTGGACCTTGCATCAGCAAACGATGGTCCCGGGCATCCCTGTGCATCTTGAGGTACTCCTCCGTGAACCACCTCTCCATCATCATCGCCCAGCACTCGGGATACGCTTGGCACCACCAAGGAATCATCTACACGTCATCAAGTATTGAACATATAAGAAGATCAAATTAAACCAACTTAATCTCAAAACGAATCAATATTGATGTTCTTCATTTACCTCAAGGTACTGCTCCCGGGTCAGCTACATCTCTCTTACGTCTTTCTTGGTTTTCCTCTCTCCAAGCTTCGACCCGTAGTAGGTTATGATGGCCTAGATGCGCACCTCGTGATGCATGTCGGTGACGAGTTTTTTACAGGCTTTGGTAGTCGCCTGCTCTGCCCTGGCCTCAAATCCATCCTCGCATCTGTAATAAGTCTGCATACAAAAGCGATGTATCCATTCATTATTTCAAGAAAAGTCCAATGAATGCGACGTATTGAGCAATGTTGTGCGAGGGAGACTTACCCAAAACTCTGCCTTCACCCGCGCCGCCTTGTTGGGGTACTCTGCATCGAAGGTGACGACGTAGTGGTCAAACGAGTAGGCCGGCTCCATCTTCGATGCGTACGTGACAATGCCGAGGAAGTGTTGCCTGCACAGAAGACCCAGGATGCCATTGACTAGCCGTGCGCTACCACCCGACACAACCACCCAGTTCCTGCACAAGTGATTAAGAAAAATTATTAGTTTTTTTCATCATATCATATGAAGTAGTGGTGATAACATATACAGTTACTTACTTTTGTCCTTCAGGGCGAATTACTGGGCGTTGGTGAGGAAGCAGAACCTATGGGAGGCTCGTGGGACCTCGCAAGTAGACACTCGAAGAGGAGTTGGAGGAAGCGGAACCCGTGCCTGCCGCCTCCCCCCTCCTCCTCCTCCTCCTCCTCCTCTGTCGGCCGAACCAGCTCCTCGTCTGACTCGTCCACGGGCGCCACCTCCTCCTACGGCTGGCGGTCCTCCTCACGTGGCGTGTGAGGAGACGGCCCCCTCCTACGGCTAGCGGTCCTCCTCCCGTTCGATCCCTCTGCCGCCCCCTCCACCCCTCCTGCGGCCGGCGTGGTCTTTGGTAAATCGAGCTCACGGACCTATGACAGTCGCCCGCCATCTTTGTTCAATCACCTGCAATAAAAAAGAAAAACAAGATGTAATTAGGAATAGGTGCAAAAATGAACAAAACATAATTACAAAAAACATAGTAATACATGTATTAGAAATATATGCAAAAATAAACAAAACATAATTACAAAAAATATAGTATTAGATGTATTAGAAACAATCTTCATGATTGAGATTAGCTGGATCATAGGTCTCATCATCACTATCAACATTATCCAACTCATCAACACTATCCGAAGGAGGAATGTTGTCTTCATTGTCATTGCCTAAATGTAATCGCTCAAGCATTTGTATGTCCTTCAGATTTCGCACCTCGTCTCCAGCGTCCTCGTCATCATCCCTTTCATTGTCTACTTCCATTCCTATCTCTTCGGTTAAGTCTATGTCAAACCTCCCTTGTAGCCCCTCTTCTTGATAGAACTCTCCATCATATGTGTTTGGGTTGAAGTTGTAATCTTCATCGTTTGGGACATGTAGTTTACAGTGTGGCGATACCTTGTGCACAATAGACCAACCCTTAAGATGCTCAGCATCTTTGCACGCGTATGACGTATAATAAACCTGGACAGCCTATTGAGCCACAATGTAGACAACTTTTCCTGGATAGACGGAATCCTGTCGAATCTCGACTAGCCCAAGCTTAGGGGTCCGTCTCGTTACACCAGGATGAAACCTGTGGCATTTGAATATGACAGGAGTAAGAGGTTTGGAACCATAAAATGATAGTTCATAGATTTCTTCAATTCTTCCATAATAGTCGAGTCCATCAGTGCCGGGTGTAACAACTCCGCTGTTTGTGGTTTGTCGATTGGGCCGACTCTGCTCGTAGCTTGCTGTGTGAAAACGATATCCATTCACGTCATAACCGGTAAATGACTTGACCCTAATGGCAATAGCCGTTTGCAACCTGTCTCAACTCATCACTTATAGGCGCATCAGTTTGGGGCTTTCTGTTTGAACCAACAAATGAAATCGGGGCTCCCTGGTCCCGCACCCCATGAAAGAAGGGTATCATTTTCTTGTTGGGTAGGTTGCCTTGATCCATGCCAGGATTAACGAAGAAATTCCCTGTACCAACGAGAAACAAGGGGGTTGGACGAAGAAACAAGGACATACGGCAAAATGAAACAAGTTTGTTCAGAACTTACCCAATGAACGGTTGCACCTCGACAAGGTTGGTCAACACATATAGCATGATACTGCGCCACTCTTCATTTTTCAATTGCTTAGTGGTCGATGCACTTGCGCTTCCGAGTTGCCCTTGGAAAAGGCTGAGGTTCGATTCATTTTCGCCAGCATTGTAATGAGGGGTGGATTATAAACGTTAGGAAGTTTCTCAGTGTAGTATTTCTCTGTGAAGTTCGACACCTCCTCTAGAATGTATGCCTCTGCAATGGAAGCCTCAATTCTGGCTTTATTTCTACATTTTTTTGCGAAGAGTCTTCAGACATCTCTCCATTGGATAGCACCAATGGTTCTACATGGGCCCCCCCCATCCGTGCCTCATACGGGAGGTGCACAATCAAATGCTGCATCGACAAGAAGCAGGTGGGTGGAAAGATCTTCTCCAACTTACAGAGCAACACATGTGCCGCTTTTTCCAAGTCATCAATGACGGTCCGAGAGAGCTCCTTGGCACAAAGCTGGCGGAATAAGTAGCTCAACTCTGCCAGCACTTGCCAGACATGCTCTGGGACATAGCCTCGAACCATCGCCGGAAGAAGCCGCTCAATCCATATGTGGTAGTCATGACTCTTCATCCCGTTGACTCACAGAGTGCCTAAGTTAACTCCCCTCTTTAGATTCACTGCATACCCATCAGGAAACATTAGCTTCTTGATCCATTCAAGTACTTCCCTCCTTTGGTCCTTTTTCAAGATGAAATCAGCCTTAGGCCTTCTCTAGGTCTTGCCACGACTAGGAGGTTGCATCTCTTGATTTGGTCTATCGCACAATGTTGCTAGGTCTACTCTAGCCTTTGGGTTGTCCTTAGATTTTTCAGTGTCCATGAGTGTTGCCCAAAGTGCCTCGGCGACATTCTTTTCAGTGTGCATTACATCAATGTTATGTGGTAGAAGAAGGTCATTGAAATAGGGGAGCCTCGTCATACCCGAGATATGAGTCCACATATGCTGCTCACCATATCCCACAAAACCACCTTCTTTATTGGGCACGAGAGCACCTATCTAAGCATGAACTTCGGCACCAGTCATCATCCGCGGTGTAGGGTTTGTCACTTTGATACCTTTCGTAAAGTTCTTGATGTCTTGTCTAAATGGATGGTAAAGAGGTAGGAATTGATGATGTCTGTCGAACGACAAATACTTGCCACCCTTCTACAACCAAATAAACCTCACACCTTCCTTGCATATTGGGCATGGGAACTTCCTATGAACACAATAGGCGCAGAATATCCTATACGCCAGGAAGTCATGCAGGGAGTAGTAGTACCAAACGTGCATTTTGAAGGTTGTCTTTGTAGCTCGATCGTATGTCCATACCCCTTCGTCCCAAGCACGGACCAATTCATCAAACACGGGCTCCATGAACACACCCATATTACTCCCTGGGTGTCTAGGAATTATCAACGACAAGAATACGTTATGTCGTTGAAAGGAGACACCGGGGGGGCAGATTAAGGGGGATAATGAAGATGGGCCAACATGTGTATGGGGCAGCCATCATTCCATAAGGATTGAACCCATCTGTTGCCAATGCGACACGTACATTGCGAGCCTCATCTACTTTGTCACGATGTTTGTCATTAAAGCGGATCCAAGCTTCACCATCGGATGGATGTACCATCTTGTCAAGATTGTACCGTTTGCCATTTTTGTGCCATGTCATCTGTTTCGTGGATTCCTCGGTCATGTATAGTCGTTGGATCCTCGGTAGGAACAGAAGGTACCATAGGATTTTCATGGGGATCATAAGTTGCCTCTTCTGGCCATTATCAGAGTCTACCTCCAGGTACCTGGAGGATTTACACTTTGGATAGAACTTTGCATGCTCGTGTTCTTTCCTAAATAGGACGCACCCTTTTGGACAAGCATGTATCTGCTCATACGGCATCTTAAGTGCTCGAAGGAGTTTCTGTGACTCGTACATGCTCTTTGGCAGAATGTGGCCCTCTAGAAGCAGGGTGCCAATCATGGCCAATATCTTATCAAAGCTAGGTCGACTCAAGTTTAACTCGGACTTCAACTCCATTAAGCGTCCAATGGCATCTAGTTGAGACACCGTTGACCGATCGTGAAGGGGTTTCTGTGCTGAGTCCATCATGTCGTAGAACGCCTGTGCGGCTGCCTCCATCTCCTCCTTCTCACGTCCCTCATCGAACTGTCCTTGGTGAAAGTCATCAAACATGACTGCTACCCTGGCATCAGCATCAAAAGCCTCCACCCGTGGTCTCACCACCTCCTCTCTTATACGATGGGCTTCACCATGGTGGACCCACTGGGTGTAGTCCCGACGTAAATCCATTCTTCACAAGATGTTTACCCATTTCCACCTTGTTTATCCTTCTCCTATTTCCACATTTGCTGTAGGGACACAAAACTAGGCAATGTCCTTTAGTAGCGTTGCTAAATGCACTGTTCAAGAAAGCATCGGTCTTGTTCATCCATTCTGTGGTGTAATCACTCTGACTTCTCCAGCCCGTGTACATCCACTGACGGTCATCCATCCTCTAACATATGTATCAGCGAGTAATGTAACCATCAATTGCATCTACATGGTGTTCCTACTGTCTAATAGGTGAGGATAGGTCCTAATCCCACCCGCAGATGCGTAGATGAAGTTAGTTCCATGCTCTACTCCTATCTGAGACAGAATTTCGGCAGCACCTCCCCGCTGTTCTCCAGATACATGTCCTGCCAAAGAAGAGTGCGTATCCAGAGAACAACAGGGAGGTGATGCCAAAACTCTATCTCGGACCAGCGCAGAACATGGGAACTAACTCATCTACGCATCCGCGGGCTGTCCAAAAAGCGTGGACAATCCGAAATAGATACGGTCATAGATATGCAAAGATCTGCATACCTCCAACCGTATCTCTTTCGAACAGGAGACGCCTAACTGGGTTACGCGATCTACGACCATGATACGAAAAGAGGGGTTATACCTAGGGTGGCAGCGGAGTCAGGCTAGCGGGGCCGTGGCGGGTCGGTGTAGTGGCGAGACAACGCGGTGCAGGCAGACCAGCATGGTGGCGGAGAACTCCAACTCAACTCCGACAGGCTCTTCTCTACAAAATGGAACAAATACTATCATTTACAAGAAATTTCAACAAAACCTCCCCTACACGGTGAGGTTTCCAAAACCTACAAAAAACAACGGTACGATGGCCGACAAGCACATATGTCTTAAGAGAAGCCATGTAGTTTGGATATCAATCCATGCAGAAGAATATATTCAAGTAGTGCCACTACTTGTACTACTACTTCCACTATTGCTACTACTACTACCATTGGTTCTACTACTACTACCACTATTGCTACAACTACTACCATTAGTTGTACTACTACTACCACTACTTCTACAACTACTACCAATAATTCTACTACTAATACTACCACTAGTTGTACTACTACTACCACTAGTACAACTAATACTACTACAACTACCACTACCTCGACAAATAAGAGAGAAGGCATACCTGACGGGCGACGGGGTAGGGGCGGGCGGCGTCGGGATCGGCGGAGTCGGGGTCGCCGGAGTCGGGACGGGTCAGGCACGAATGGCGTCAGGGGGCGGTCCACGAGGCGCGGCCGAGGGCAGGGCGCGCCGGCAGGGCCGGCCGGGTCAGGGCGGCGCGGCCGGGGCACGGCGCGGCCGTGGCAGCGCGCGGCAGCGGCGGCGCGGCCGGGGAAGGGCCCCCGGGGCACGTGCTGGCCGGTGGCAGGCGCGTGGCAGCGCGGTGGCGGCTCGCGCGGCGGGGGGAGGCGAATGGGGGAGGCCGGGGGCGCGCGGGCAGCGGGCGGCGCGGCCGGGGGAAGGGCCGGCCGGGGGGCAACGTGCAGAGATGTCTTGGTTTGTAAGCATCATACATGACAACGTGCACAAAATCTTCTGAAATTTTTATCATAGCCTCCACATATGATATCACGACATCTCAACAAGTTTCATGATTTTTGGACTTCGTTTGCTTTTTATAGAATTTAAAAACACTCCACACACAATTTCGCGGACATGTTTCGTGAACAAGATGTCCGAAATTTTGGGTCCATTCCTGGATACGGCCTCTCACAACACTCACTAACATGAATATCGATTTTTGAATCATTAAACTCCATTATTCGTACCACGTGTAGTTCAAATTTCTATTTTTTGGAAAAATTCAAGTAAGCGAAATAAAGTAACTAAATATATCAAAAAGCCACAAAAAATCTCCAAATTGTAACTAGGAGTTCCTGGTGCTTTAAAAGGGCTGCACAAAAAATTTAGAGGCCAAAAACAAAAAAACAAAAAAACTCGGGTCATGGCACTCGGCAAAGGGTGTCTTTGCCGAGTGCCAGGCATAAGGCACTCGGCAAAGAATGTTTTAATTTTTTTAAAAAATTTTCTCTTTGCCTAGTGCATCCATAGGGGCACTCGACAAAGAAATTATAAAAAAATTAAATCTTTGCCGAGTGCCGTGCCAGGGGCACTCCGCAAAATATTTTTTTTAAAAAAAATTTCTTTGCCGAGTGCCAGATCAGGGAGGCACTCGGCAAAAAAAAAATTTTAAAAAAAATTTAAATCTTTGCTGTGTGCCAGATCTGGGGCACTCGGCAAAGAATTTTTAAAAAAAAAATCAAATCTTTGCCGAGTGCCTAACAGCAGGCACTCGGCAAAGAAGGCCGTGACCGAACGTCGTTTGGCTGGCAGCCTATGCCGAGTGTAGAGATTTTGCTGAGAGTCTGACACTCGGCAAAGAAGTCCTTTGCCGAGTGCCCTTGTTTGCCGAGTGTCCGGCACTCGCCAAAGAACTCTTTGCCGAGTGCAGCACTCGACAAAGAAGGACCCAATTTTTTATACTCGGCAAAGAATTTTGCACTCGACAAAGTCACTGTTTTCCAGCAGTGAGTACTCCTCGCCAGACAATTATGTCGCTGATGCCCCTCTATGCACATGTTTTTATACTCATTTCGATGGCAATTCATGCCATAGTCATATAATTATATGCCAGTAGGGATTTAATATATGTCTTCCAAATTTGGAGGATGCTGCTGAGTGAGACGAAATACGACATATACGGTCCATTATATTATTGATTAATGATGAAATCATCACACGTTTGACAATTGACTTTTGGAGACTGAACAATATCAAAGAAGACTAGAAAGACTAGCGCGGCATGTTGAGCGCAGGTCCCGGATTTACAAATATCGATGATGCCAGGATTTAAAAATATCAATGATGTTCATGGTGTCGATATGGGGTTATTGGAGCCGGCAAGGCCTTGGAAACCTGCATTCCTTGAGTTGCTAGTGGTATAACCGGTATTCTTCGGACTTCTACATTTGTAGGCATGATAGTGATTTCTATGACTTAAATCATCATTACAACACTACTAGAAACTCGATTACTTCTGTGTGTGCGAAAACACACAGAAAAATACGAATATCGTTAGAAAAATATTTTTTTGACGGTATACCCTCAGAAAAATACACACGGAAATAGAATGACAGAAAAATTCAATTATTCTGTGTGTTCGCCGTCAGAAACAATTTTTCTGTCAGTCTTACACGCACAGAAAAATTATGTTCGGCCAGATTAAAAATAAAATTTCTGTGCATTATTCCTCACAGAAAAAAGAAAAACCAAAAAATCATTTTTCTGTTAGTGTTGTCCTGTCATAGTTGCAGAGGTGCACTCACAGAAAAAATTGTATTTTTCTATCGGGTTAAGTGAACGCACAGAAAAATTATATTTTTTATCAGGTGTTAACAAACCACCGACAAAATAATATACACTTACACATGCAGCAAATTGGATACAATAATTATTTGAAAACAGTAGCAACAGCATATTAAAATATGGATTGTCCATACAGTAATTTCATCACAACATATAAAGATGGAGTCGAAATGTTCAGCACATTCATTCATAGCATCCAGGCTATATGTAGATGATGTCCAAATGTTCTGGCATCAATACTTTCAAAAGCATTACCATCTTATCTCAGCAGTTCATGAATTTCACTACTGATAACTACTGCACTACTCTACTAACAACCAGATCGATGTTGCTACCATTGAAAATGAGTAGCTCTTAGCTCTTTCATTGCTGCTCCTATCGACCTGCAAATAAAGCACAGTAAGCAAGATAATATCAACTTGGCATACATCAGGTAGTAAGCACAACTTTGTTTCAGGTAGTAACTTGGCAGCTAACTTCTAGATGTCAAACTGCAAATCTAATGTGGGTATTTTATCCTAAACTTCTAGTTAGAAAATAATTCCATCAGTGTCAGATATCACAATTCTTTCAAGTTCCAACGATCAATATCTGGATATCAAGACCTAAACAGGCTAGTAAGCACAAATGTATTTTTGAAATCACAACATTAAATCTCAAACAACAAATTGCCTCATTTAAGGACCTTTGCTAATTACCCTAAATTTGTTGGAGTATCAAACAGAGTCATAATAACTACCCTAAAAATTGTAAAGATCCTAGTGTGGTATGGAACATTTGTCCAAAAAGATTATGTACAATTAAAATAGGCATAAAACCAAGAAGCTGACAACTAATATTGAAATTGAGAAATAGCAAGGTAGAACTCACTTCATCAGGTACATTGGGATTAGCACCGTTTCTCTACAAACACTGGATGCAGCAATCTAAGCCTTTATAAGCAGCTAGCGCTACTGGAGGTACAGAACAACCAGTCCCATTCACATCAGCACCAGCCTACAATTGTGTTCATCTTAGGAATCGCACAATCAAATTTGTTGAACCCCATTGGCAAGAAATAGTTTGGGGCAAGCAACATCTCTAAAGTGACAAAATACTGCACCTCAATTAGTATCTCCAAGCAACTCAATGAAGAACCATGGAGGGACGCGAGCAGCGGTGTTAACATTTTCTTTGACACTCTGTTATATTGGGGAAAAAGAGAAGAACAACGATACTGTCGAAAAAAGGGTTCAAGCAGTGTAATATGCAAGTTAGCGGAAGAAGATTGAAAAGTTACACATGGCAGCACCTGATCAGTTTATTCAACTTTACATACAAAATAAAACTAAAGATGCAAATGGAAAACCACAATGACCCATCATCTCTTTTTTTACTGTACCACTGAATATAAAACTAAGCCTAAACAAAATAAAACTAAAGATGCATTCGATAGAACTAGTCAATAATACAAAAGTTCCAGCTCGGTCCACTCAAGCAAACAAAATTAGTATTAAACCGTGCAGTGTTGGGACTATAGTAAGAGCCTAAAGCAGTGGCCATAGCATACAAGCTTCTTAGTTATTACACATACTCAAGTTTTCATAATACAAATGCTGCCCATAATTACTTCTAGCCTTCACAAAAGCAGTACAGCTGCAAGAGACAAGAAGAACTTACAAATCTACAAGTGCAAAAGAAATGATAGGCAGGCAGTGACCATCTCCAGAAATTTCACATTTAAAAGTATATAATTACCAAAATTTCACAGAAGAAATGCCACACAGGCAGTGACCATCTCTAGAAATTTCACATTTGAAAGTATATAATTACCAAAATTTCACAGAAGAAATACCACAAGACAGTGACCATCTCCAGAAATTTCACATTTGAAAGTATTACCTAAGTTTCACAGTCCAAGGCAATAAATATATGATTTGCGTGCAAAAAAGTCATGTTCTTCTACAAATAGCAATGCAAAAATCACAGAGCTCTATTGAACTGAGCTAATAGAAAAGAAACTATTGGTCATTCCAGATCCATTAGAGAGCAGTATGTCAAAGCACAAGAACTACATATATTTCACCTGGAGCAAAAGAACAAGAGCAAAAGAACTCGAGAAATGGCTCAGATTTACCCATTATCAGCATGACAACTTCAACTTAATTTTACCTGAAGCTTAATTTAATTCTCTCTCTCTAATGGGAATTGAACTAGCCACAGAATTGGTTGCTTGTACTGGTACAAGCCATCCTAGTTAAGCAGCAAACAGAACAAAATATCCCATGTACCAGCTCATAAGGTGCTAAAGTGTAGAAGTTCTCTAATGGAAACTTGAATCATCACAGCCACTCAAGAGTAGTACAAAACAAAAAAAAGTAACAAGGCATAGTTAGGGAAGGGGAGAGCAGCGCGGCATGAGACTGGGGTTCCATATCATCTCAGCTCCGCAAATATCACATATCAAAATGATTAATCAGATTGATATATGCAAGATATTCAAGATACTGTTTTCATAGTATCTCACCTGAAAAAGCAACTAGGGTAACAAAACAAACAAGTTAAAATTGTATTTTAACTTTGCAGTAAAATCTTCTTATTACATTGCTCCCTCAAATTCAAATATAATAACATTATTTGAGTGGTCCATCCATGTATATTTCCTACATTACAGTAAATTATGTTAGTATAGTTCTACTTGTGATTTTCAAAGATGTCAAGTTACTGATAAAAGACAATGAAGAGCTCACATTTGGATCAAATTGACAGCTCATTGCTCATATATGTTCAAGAAATATTCACTACTAATAGTGAATTATGTTAGTATAGTTCTACTTGTGAATTTCATGAATCAAAATGGCAGTGCGGTTTCTTCATACAACAAATCAGATGTGCTACTACTACTAAACCAGCTGGAACAACCCAACAATGCAACCAAGAGGTCATCTTACTGTTAATAAAATAAGAGAAGTGGAGGAAGCAGCTCCAGTAGTGAATACATACCCATGGTGGTAGTAGCTCCAACAGCTCCGGATCCAAGAGAGGGAGGGACTGCGCCAGGGAGGGGCGGCGCCGGGGAATAAGAAGGGAGGGAGGGGGCGGCGCCTGGGACCACCACCACCACGCCAGCACCACGAAGCCCGCCGCCACACCGCCCGCCGCCCGCCACCACCAGAGCCTAGATCCGTCCGCCATCAGCCTCCACTGGCCGGATCGGGGAGAGGGAGGGGCGGCACCAGGGACCACCACCACCACGCCAGCACCACGAAGCCTGCCACCACGCCGCCCGCCGCCCACCACCCACCACCACCAGAGCCCAGATCTGGCCGCCACCGGCCGGATTCGAGAGAGGGAGGGCTAGATCTGGGAGAGGGAGGGGCGACGCCGGGGACCACCACCATCACGCCAGCACCACAAAGCCCGCCGCCACGCCGCCCGCCGCCCGCCACCACCAGAGCCCAGATCCGGCCGCCACCGGCTGGATCCGGGAGAGGGAGGGGCGGTGCCGGGGAAGAAGAAGGCCGGGGAGGGGCGGCGCCAGGGAAGAAGGGGAGAAGAAGGGGAGGGGCAGCGACAGGGAGGGGAGGGGCGCTGGGTGCCGGGTGCCGGGGAAGAAGAAGGGAGGGGGCGCTGGGGTCCCGGTGCGGGGGAAAAAGAAGGGAGGGGGAGGGGGCGCTGGGGTAAGAAGAAGGGAGGGTCCTAGTGGTCGTTTAAATTTTCCGTGCGTGTGTATGTTTTTTCTGTACGTGTTAAAATAACCGATAGAATAATAACATTTTTCCTATGCATGCATATATTTTTTCTGTGTGTTTTTAAAGAACCGACAGAATAAATTGCATTTTTCTGTGAGTGCTTATTTTTCCATGTGTATTGTCACGCACAGAAAAATCATACAATTATTTTGTGGGTTTTCGTATTTTTCTGTCGGGATATTTTGAAACTGACAGAATAATCGTAATTTTTCTGTGCGTACCGAAAAAAACGCACAGAAAAATTCGTCACCCACAGGGCAATTCGAGTTTCCAGTAGTGCAAGAAGGAATTTTATTGTACTACCATAACATAGGAGATTTAGCCATTTAGTCTAAACATTCAAGGAAGGGAAATTTCATTTCAGAAGCTGAATGCAACAGCTGCATCTAGAACTGTCTCCAAGCAAAGTCATGTCCATTTTGTTGAAGATTACAAGACTATAGGGCATGCTAGTTTGCCTCAGCACAGGTCACCCGTCATCACTGAACCGTTGATCAAACTTTTTTACATGGAAGGGAGGTGATCATCTCCTCATCCCGTAGGTGCTTTCCATTTGGATTCAGAAAGCTGCAAGAGAATTTAACCGGTTGCTGTGTCTGTTCCATAGTCCATCATTGATCACCCATTGCAGGAACAAGCAAGCTAAGTGTGACAAATTTGTCAGTTGTCACACACTTGAGCCGCATTCTACTTGCTTATATACGGACAATTACAAATCACTATGTAGTTACTAATTAGAGAATTTGTCAGTCATCAGCCGTGAGTCACCTGAGCAGCACTCTACTTAATCTTCTTAGCTGGGATTGTGTCATCCAGCCTGAGTCTTCTCTTCAAACCAAGGACAATTTCATGGCTAAGTACATCGTGCCGTTTTGGAAGAGCCGATTTGTTCTTTTGAGGCTTGTTCACTTCCACTCCAGATTTTCGATTTGAGCATGGAAGAGTTGTTGGATCTGAACAATACAATTTCACAGATTCAGACCAAACTACTGTTTAATCATCTGAAATGATCTTCCGCCAGCATATATAGTATTAGAGAAGGGGATACTCCAGTTTATGGGGATTTTGTGGAAATAAGAATCTCAACTACTACTGCTCGATCGTCATTGTTGTTTGCCGGTCATGCGCTACCAGTAGATCGGGTGGTGAAAGGTGGGTGGACTTCGGAGACATGTGAGATGCACTATTTATCACCTTTTCTAGAGGATGGCAGAGTTTGAGGGACTTTCACCATCTTGTGCAAAAATTAAGCCTATTTACAGGTTCACGGATAACCCGTCTTGCATCTGTATCTAGCATGTATTAGACCTTGTTCGTTTTGCTGAAAAGTTAGGCTGAAAAATATTATTCGTTAATTTATTATGAGAGAAAAGCACTGTATTATGGCTGATAAGCCAGGCTAATAAGTTCAAGGGAACATTAGTTTTCTGTGTTAGGCATCCCGTGTACGATTGGTTTTCTACGTTAGGATTTGGTTGCGATGCCGGAAAATATTCAGCATAAACCCTCTACTTGGCGGAATCATGAAAACCTTTTAAAACATATTTTGGAGTTCTAAAAAAATTGGAAATTATACACATCTATTGTGCACCTAAAGATGTACATTGTAGAAAATTTTGAGATTCAAACTCAATCTATAAAAATTCATATTCAAATAACAAATTTTAAGTGCATATGCACTAGAAGACAAATTCCTGAGAATTTGTCTTCTAGTGCATATGCATCTAAAATTTGTTATTTCCATATGATTTATACACATCTATTGTGCATCTACAGATGTACATTGTAGAAAATTTTGAGATTCAAACTCAATCTATAAAACTTCATATTAAAATTATAAATTTCAACTGCATATGCATTAGAGGACAAAATTCCTGAGAATTTGTCTTCTAGTGCATATGCATCTAAAATTTGTTATTTCAATATGATTTTTTACAGAACGAGTTTGAATCTTAATTTTTTCTAGAATACACATCTATAGATGCACTATGGATGTACGTAGTTTCAAATGTTTCGAGAACTCCTAAGTATGTTTTTTCTAAAAGATTTTCATGATTCCACTAAGTAGAAGCAGGTTTGCACTGAATATTTTTGCACAAGTTTGGTAAGACTGTTGCGAGAGATGGGGATGAACATGATATATATCAGTCAACAGAATTTCATTGCAAAACTGAAACTTAATGAGCAAATAAAGAGATAATAAAGTGAGAAATTTTCTAAGGACATGCATGCAACCATTTTCACATGTGTTTCACGTGTAAGGAACGACACGTGAGATCGAATATCACTTTAACTAGCTATATGCGAAGCATCATAGACATATTTTTTTCCACAATGTTTAATAGGAAAGGTTACCTTATTATTTAATAAATTCAACATTTTTTTTAGGATTGTATAAAGTTATGGTACCAACTGTTTCAACAATTGTTTAGGATTGTACTAAGTTATGTTACCAACTGTTTGTTAAAAATGTAGTGCAACTTGTAAGGATATCATTTAGAGCATCTCCAAGAGTTCTCAAGAATTTCTTTCCAAAACTATGGAGTTTTTCAACTCGCCGAAAAGTATTGAGAGGAATAAATAAGACCATCTTTAACGGTTTTCAATAAATCACTCCTAAAATATAGAAGATAATTTTACATCAGGAATCATATACTATTTCTAAATTATGTAACCACTTTTATACATTTTTCTCTCTTGTACATTTGCAGCAGAAACCTTTTTCAACTCTTTATTCTTTCTCATGCCCTTCCACCTTAGATTGGCGGGCCGATACGCTTGTGGAAGGCGCATGCGCATTTGGTGTTTTTTTTTCAATTGCCAAAAGCTTGGAGGTGGGATTGGACTCTTGGAGATATGTTTTTCTATTGTGCCAAAAAATCCTAGAATGAGAGACTTTATTGGGAACTCTTGGAGGCTCTTAGTATTCTCTCCATTATCTGAAAATATAAGAGATCTAAATGTAAGCACTAAAAAGATTCCAAAATATAAAGGGTGAAGTAACTTTATTTAAAATGGCGGCATTCGTATGTATGCCAACAATAATTATATTTGTATCACCAACCCATATGGGTCTCGCCAAAAAAAAACTATATTGTAATATAAATATCTTTTTACGATGAAGGGTGCGTTACATGCATAATATGTACTTCACTTAGGTCAAACATTGGAATATAAAACTTTGTGGAAAGCGTGACGGAAAGCGCTAGCGGCGGCGCGTTCCACAGGCTGGGTTTGAAAGCTGGAATTGGGCTAAGCACCTTGCCTTGCTTTGTGGAAACGGAAGCGAATCACAGGGGCGTTCAACAGCCTGGACGTACGTGCAGGCAGCGACCGTCGGTTCGCCTCTTTTATTTCCCACATGCCGGCCGGAACTGATTGAGATTGATACGCCAACCAGTTGGCCACTGGCACGCACGCGGTCGGTCGTCGATCGGTGGCCAAACGCGAATTGCCTTTGCCGGCTTTAATTTGTTCGCAGCCAAGCACAGCACGCAACACCACCACCATAGATATTCGAATTCGGTAGGTATGTGATGAAAATCATCAGGCCTATAGGCCGGCTTTCATTTGTTCGCAGCCAAGCACGCATCACAACATATGCATGTTCTTCCATTAATTTATATGGGGGAAGATTATTAGAATACAAAAGCAAAAATGTATACCGCCGGCCGGCCGGTAATGAATGATAGATAATATATGATCGACGATCATTGGATCGGTCTCCGATCCGCCTAGCTAGCGCCTAGTCGTCCTTGGGAGGGTCGGCGAAGAAGGAGTTGATGGAGGCCATGATCTCGGGCTTCTTCCCGCGGACGAACTTGCGGAGGCCGTGCATGGCGTACCTCTCCCCCTCCTCGTGGTTGTCCAGCACGCCCGCCGCCCGCTTCTCCTTGGTCACCCGCACCTCCGGGTTGCCCGTGATGTTGCGCACCAGCTGGTACGAGCAGATGCCCAGCGCCGCCGCCATCGGAACGAACAGCGGGTACACCTGATCCATCCATCGATGAATTAACGCGCGCGCGCCACCATCAGGGACATTAATTACTCATCAGATCCATGATCGATCGAACAGATCAGCACACCAATTACGTACCTCGGGGCGGATCCACCTCTTGGACCATGACGCAGACGCGGAAGCCATCTTCGATGGATCTCCCCTCCTTCTCCTCAACCGCCGCCTGCGTCTCTCTCGTACGCGCTTCAGATCAGAGTCAGAGGAGAAGACTTGTGGCCAGCCGCCACCCGCCAGCCTTGCTGCGTGTTATATAGGCAGGCGGCGCCGTGCTGCTTCGTGAACTCAAAGAAAGAGTCGGAGGCGAGAGTCGTCGTTTGGGCATGCAATGCAGACGCAAGCTGGACTGCACGCACTTGTGGGCCCGGCGGCTGCGTCGCTTTCACATGCATGCCCACCTGGAACGTCGAGGAGGATTCGGCGCCGACTGCTCCGAAAGAGCCGCGCCGGTTTGCTCCAAATCGTTCTCTCTCTCTTTAATTTAAAAAAAAACAAAAGTATATAAAAAAACTAATAATAAATAAACAAAAGACAAAGGCCGGCCAGGTCTCTCCTCTGTTCGTGGCCCGGCGTGTGTTGCATGGGCTGGGCCGTTCTTCGTACGCTTGGGGACGGGGCGTTCTACGAAAACCTCCTTCCACTTAGACCAGTAGACAAACGATTTTTGATCCACTTCGACTTTTAGCTTTAGTCCCGATATTTTTTTACGTCCGGGACTAGAAAAACCTTTAGTCCCGGTTGGTAGCTTCAATCGGGACTAAAGGTCCCTGCCCAATGGCTACTGCGGCAGGCTTTTGCTGCAGGGGGCTTTTAGTCCCGGTTGGAGCTACCAACCAGGACTAAAGGTTAACTTTTACTCCCGGTTTGTGGGGGTATTAACCTCTATATCCTTATGGCTAGGTTTGGGCCGGCTCGGACTAGGGGGTCCGACCCACTAAAAGACGACGCGCGACACAGCCGATCTGCTCGGAGTCCCGCGCAAGGAATCAAGGCAGACTTGGAGATCAAGCAAGATCCTGGTCGGTTAGAATAGGAATCCTTATTCGACCACCTATGGCAATTGTAACTGGTTGGGATTAGTTTTCAGATCTGTAACCCTGCCCCCTAGACTATATAAGGCGGGCAGGGGACCCCTCTAAAAAATGATCTCATTTACACACAACAATACAACCAGACGCAGGACGTAGGTATTACGCCTTCACGACGGCCGAACCTGGATAAAACCTCGTGTTTGTCTTGCGTCACCATCTCGTTCGTAGCTTGCGCACCTGTCTGCCGATAATCTACTACCTTGAACATACCCCTAGGTAGACTGTCGACCATATTTCATCGACAGTGGCGCGCCAGGTAGGGGGTGTGCGTACTGCTCCCCAGACGAACAAGATGGTCGTCATCCCCGGTTCCATGGCTACACCGAACGGCCTCACGTTCACCATCGGCCAGATCACCTGGACCACTGGCTCCGACAACTTCATCGCCATGACCACGGAGGAGGCGCAGATCTAATCTGCGTCGACCACTGCTTCACCAACATCAGCTACGGCTCCGACCACGTTGGATTTGGCTCCGGCCACACCAGCATCGTCTTCAGCCACGTCGATAACCCGTCGTTCGCTTCCTCTCTACAAAGGGAGGCAGATCGACAACACCGACCTGCTCGACTCCATCGATCAGGTCGGCACCAAGCTTGCTGAAACCCTAGCTCTGGTAGATTCGATTCAAAATCAACCTACCGAGCAGGTAACCACTACCCACAACAGATCTACCCGACCAGCTCAGGACAGTCGTCTTGCACGACTCGGTACGGATCTCGTGGTCACGTCTACTCCTGAAGGGCACTCCGTTCATCGCCGACCAGCCCCCGCAACGGGTCTCCGGCTCTCTAAGTGCGAAGCCTTGATGGAGAATTAACAGGCTCAGCCCTACGGCCTGTGAAACGCTGCTTCCAACTACGCGTACAATATACAACGCTGCTCGGATCTGTGTTTTATACATCGATCTCGGCCAAAGCCACGCAACTTGGTCAACATGGTTCGGATTGAGGAGTATCAAGAAGGATCGGTCCACACAGTTCAAGAGGGCGATTCAAGCTCCCCGTCCAGCATCGCATCTATTGGCTCCGTCCACACTGAGCTTCAGCATCATGACAATGAAGAAGTTGAATACGATCTGGATATCCCAGACCACTCCCCGGGGTTCCCACGATTCCCATCCTTCCCACCAAGGCGAGGAGACTTGATCAATGTCGTCAGTAATGACGAACCACCGGCAGTTGGCGAAACAGAACAAGAAAGGCTAGCATGCGAAGCACGCAATATTGACCGGTTTAATCGCAGACAAGCCGAAGCCGAGGCAGAAGAGGAGGCACGACACATAAGGTTCCAGCCACGCGATCTCAACAATGCCTTTGATAGGGTAGGGGAAAAGTAGGTCTTCAAGACTCCAAGAGCCAACGTAGCTGTTGCTATGACGACAATGCAACGACTACCCAATACCTCGGAAATCCAGGCAATTCATGATGATGTACAAGCCTACCTGATGGCTGCTATAGCCCAGACCGCAGAGATTGCAAACCAAGCCCGGGCTCCGTCCGTCTCAGTCGAATCAAGCCACAGTCGCCAGTACTCAAGTCACCCACAGCCACCCAACCAACGTGGCTTGCGCAACAACGACCCACTAGACAACTGTCAAGGCGGAAATGGTGGTCGTGATGGTGGTCGGGACGACAACCGCCGCGACTACCGGGACGATAACAACCGCAACAACCAGGACGATAATCGACGAGATAACCGCAACAATCGCCGTGATAACCGCGGTCGTGGGGTCAACCAGGGTGGCAATCGGGATCGCCGTGATGGCAATAACGATCTCCGCCATTTCCTTAGAGAACGCGATCTGCGCGATCACATTAACCAAAGAGCCAACGATCATGCATCCCACGAAAGCTATCGCTATATGGAATATGATACTACCCACGGCCCTCCAGGTTTAAAGCAGTTTACTCCTCACCTTCGCCAAGTCATGTGGCCAAAAAACTTCAAGCTAAAAAAACTCCAGAAGTACGACAGCAAGGAGAACCCCGAGTTATGGGTCATGCTCTACGAAACCGCGTGCAAATCAGCCATGGCTGATGAGCACGTCATGTCTAATTACTTCCCAGTCGTCGTCGGCCATGCAGGCCACCAATGGCTGGTCAGCTTGCCGGCAAACTACTTTGATTCTTGGCAAGAGCTCAAGCAAGCATTCATCGACAACTTCCTTGCTACTTGTGAACAACCCGGCAACAAATATGATCTGCAGCGGATTCAAGATCGCAAAGATGAGCCACTGCACGAGTATGTTCGACGCTTCTCGGAGATGCGCATCAAGGTCCCATCAATCTCCGACAATGAGGCAATGGAAGCTTTCATCACTAGTCTCAGCTTCCACGATGCCCTAAGGGACAAGCTCCTCCGCAAAAGACCTGAATCGGTCACAGCGCTCCTAGCTACTGCTAAAAAATATACGGACGTCAATGATGCTAAAAAGATAATCATCAAAGAAGCAGCAAGGGTTCCACGCTCTGACCACCCCCCACACCACGACGACTACCATGGCAACCATGGTTGGAATGACAATTTTGATCGCCGCAACCAGCGTAACAATTTTTGCGACCACCACGACCAGCGTAATCAGTGGCGTAATCGCCGTGACGATTACAGGGGCAAGCGTGCTCGGGAAGATGACGTCAAAGTCAACATCATTAAAAAAAGGTGGCGGACGTCGCAACTACGAAGAAGACTACACCAAAGCATTGAAAGGACCCTGCCAGCTCCATCCCAAGTCAAACCATACCATGGGGAATTGCCGTGTTCTCAAATCCATCTACATGCACCAACAGGCTACGGATAAATCCGACAAGCCTAACGACGTAGGGGAGCAGTGTAACGAGGACAACGATGATGAAGACGTAGATCCCCATCACAAGTACATCAAGCCAACTGACCATGCCCACACCATCATTGGGGGTAGAGTGTCCATTGAGACCAAACGAGAGCGCAAGCTGCTCACCCGTGCTTGCTTGAACATGGCCAATGCTGACAACCTCATTGCCAATCCGTGGCTCCCTCCTTGGTCTCACCGCGAGATCTCCTTCAGCAGAAAGGACCAATGGGCTGCAATACCTGAGCCAGGGCATTTTCCTCTGGTTCTCGATCCTTGTATCAACAAGGTTCAGTTTGATAGAGTGCTGATTGACGATGGTAGTTCCATCGATATACTATTCAAGAATAGTTTGCTAGCCCTGAAGATAACCCAGGCTGATCTCAAGCCATACGAGGCATAGTTCTGGGGTGTTCTCCCTGGACAGAGCTCCACACCTCTCGGGCAGATCACGCTACGTGTGCAATTTGGTACCCTAGACCACTTCCGCACCGACTACGTCAACTTCGTGGTTGCCGACTTCGAAGGCACCTACCATACTATCCTTGGCCGACCAGCGCTCACCAAGTTCATGGCCATACCTCACTACAGGTATTTGGTGCTCAAGATGCGTACTAAGAAGGGGGTTCTAACTCTAGGGGCAACATATACGCAGCTTACACCTGCGAGGATGACAACTTCAAAATAGCAGAGGCTCACGACCTCTGTATTCGCATGGCTGAGACCACGCTCGATGCCAAGCAGACCCTAGCCGACCACCTAGAGATCCTAGAGCTCGAGGCCCCACGCAAGAACATCAAGTCCAAAGAGCACAAAGAGATCTAGCTGGTCAACGGTGATCCCAGCAAAATGGCCCTTATCAGGGCCAACCTAGATCCTAAATAGGAAGACGCGCTCATCAGGTTCTTGAGGAGCAACATGAGTGTGTTCGCATGGAAACCCGTTGACATGCCTGGTGTACCTCAGAACTTGATCGAGCACTCCTTAAATGTTGATGGCAAGGCCAAACCCATCAAGCAGAAGCTACGATGGTTCGCTCGTGACAAAAAGGAGGCTATTAGGGTTGAAGTTACATGGCTTTTAG
Organism: Miscanthus floridulus; assembly: GCF_019320115.1. Classification (NCBI taxonomy): domain Eukaryota; kingdom Viridiplantae; phylum Streptophyta; class Magnoliopsida; order Poales; family Poaceae; genus Miscanthus; species Miscanthus floridulus. The sequence continues at coordinate 32,651,059 of NC_089583.1, forward strand.
CAGCCGGATTTATCAAAGAAGTATATCATCCGGAGTGGTTAGCCAACCCGGTTCTTATACGTAAAAAGAATAAGGAATGGAGAATGTGCGTTGATTACACTGATCTCAACAAACACTGCCTAAAGACCCCTTCGGCTTACCTCGCATAGATAAGGGCATAGATTCAACTGCCAGTTGCGAGCTGCTTTCCTTTCTCGATTGCTGCTCTGGTTATCACTAGATCGCTCTCGAAAAGGACGACCAGATCAAGACATCCTTCATCACGCCCTTCTGCACCTACTGCTACATGACCATGTTGTTCAGGCTCAAGAACGCTGGGGCTACCTACCAACGCGCCATATAGGCCTGCCTCAAAGACAAGATAAAAGACGACCTCGTTGAGGCTTATGTTGACGATGTAGTTGTTAAAACTAAGAAAGCATACACCCTTGTCGATAACCTAGAACGTACCTTTGCAGCCCTTAACACATTCCAATGGAAATTAAACCCAAAGAAGTGCATCTTTGGTGTTCCATCTGGTATACTGCTCGGCAATGTCGTCAGTCACGATGGCATATGCCCTAACCCAGAGAAAGTAAAAGCTATCTTGGACATGAAGCCGCCCAAAAAGGTGAAGGATGTTCAGAAGCTTACCGGATGCATGGCTGCCCTCAGTCGTTTCATATCTAGATTAGGCGAAAAAGGACTATCGTTTTTCCAGCTGCTCAAAGCATCCAAGAAGTTTGAGTGGTCGAAGGAAGCAGACGCTGCCTTTACACAGCTGAAACAATTCCTTACATCACCTCTGGTCCTCACTGCTCCTAGAGAAGACGAAACCCTCCTGCTTTAGATTGCGGCAACTAATCGAGTGGTCTCCACTGCCATGGTGGTCGAGCGCGATGAGCCCGACCACGTCTACAAGGTAAGCGACCAATTTATTTCATTAGTGAGGTGCTCAGTGAATCCAAGACCAGGTACCCATAGATTCAGAAACTGATCTACGCCATACTAATTATATCCCAAAAGTTGAAACACTACTTCAACAAATATCGTGTGGTGGTCATGACTGAGTACCCTCTAGGAGACATCATTCGCAACAAGGATGCAAATGGGCGCATCATCAAATGGGCAATGGAGCTATGCCCTTTCTCCTTGGAATTTGCAAGCCGTACTACAATCAAGTCTTAGGCACTTGTCGATTTCATCGTCGAGTGGACAGACTTAAGCACACCTGCCTCTCAGGGGCCCACCGAGTATTGGAAGATGTACTTCGATGGCTCTCTCAACATCAATGGCACAGGAGCAGGAGTCCTTTTCGTATCACCATCCAAGGAGCAGCTCCGATATGTCCTCAGGATTTATTTCCCGATGTCTAATAATGCCGCCGAGTATGAAGCATGCCTACACGGTCTGCACATTGCGGTCGAGCTTGGTGTCAAGCATCTCTATGTCTACGGAGACTCGGCTCTGGTCATCAACCAACTCAACAAGGACTGGGATACAACCAACGAAAAGATGGACGCATACTGCAAAGCGATCAGAAAGCTAGAAGGCAAGTTCTATGGCATCGAGTACACACATGTGGTCCAGGACAAAAATCAAGTAGCAGATGCGCTGTCAAAGTTAGGATCATCCTGAGCCAAAGTCCACATGGCGTATTTGTTCAAGACCTGCTCACGCCCTCCATCAAAGAAGAAGATCCCATGGTCGACAAGCCTCTAGACCAACCATTGGTGGCTACGGTTCTAGCGTCAAACACCACCAAACCACCTCCGACCACTAAGAAGCCTGACTGGAGAGTACCTTTCATCAAGTACCTGACAGATGGTAGCGGTTACACCGATTGGACAGAAAATGAACGCCTGATGCATCGTAGTAAGCAGTATCTGCTCATCGATGGCAAATTGTGGCGCAAGAACGCGAAGGAGGAAATCTTGATGAAGTGTATAACCCAGGAGGATGGTGAACATCTCCTAGACAAAATCCACTCTAGCTCCTGCGGCAACCACATGGCCTCGAGAACGTTGGTCGGCAAGGCTTTCCGAGCAGGGTTCTATTGGCCGTCAGCCATAGCCGATGTAGAGAAGCTAGTCCGCCATTGTGAAGGTTGCTAGTTTTTCGCCAAGAGAATCCATGTACCAGCACATGAGATTCAGACTATACCAGCCTCTTAGCCCTTCGCATGCTGGGGACTGGATATGATTGGGCCTTTCAAACCAGCCCCTGGAAAATTTACATGCGTCTTTGTGCTGATCGATAAATTCGCCAAGTGGATAGAGTACATGCCCCTGGTCAAGGCATCTTCAGAAAAGGCTGTCGTGTTTCTTGACCAGAACATCCACCGCTTTGGCATACCCAACAGCATCATCACTGATCTGGGTACTCAGTTCACCGGGAACGCTTTTTGGGACTTCTACGATGAAAGGAGCATAGTAGTAAAATATGTCTCGGTGGCACACCCTAGAGCTAATGGATAGGTCGAGCGGGCAAATGGTATGATCCTAGACACACTTAAGAAGAGGATGTACAGAGAGAATGATAAAGCTTCTGGAAGATGGCTCAAAGAGTTACCAGCCGTGGTCTGGGGTCTCAAAACCTAGCCCAGTCGCAATACCGGCGTATCACCATACTTTATGGTTTATGGCGCTGAAGTAGTGCTCCCAGCAGATATGGCCTTCAGATCAGCATGGGTAGAGAACTTCAATGAAGACAAGGCCAATGAAGTGCGGGAGCTAGAAGTGAATAGTGCAAAAGAGAAGCGGCTCGATTCTTGCGTACGTATAACCAAATACATTGTTGTTTTGCGCAGGTACTACAACAAGAACGTCAAGGAGCGGTTCTTCATGGTCGGGGACCTGGTCCTGAAGTGAAAGACGAATCAGACTGGTGTCCACAAACTCGCAACCCCATGGGAAGGACCCTTCATGATCAAGGAGGTTACACGCCCTACATCTTACAGGTTAGCTCGCCTAGACGGCACAGATGTACCCAATTCCTGGCACATCGACAAAATTAGGCGTTTCTATGCTTAGCTACTAAGATATGTACCCCTCTTGTACTTTTGATTTATTTCAATAAAGCTATTATGATTTCTCTGACACTCTAATGTGTCACTTCGAAGTCTATTGTTATTCTAACTCTACCAGTTAAAACCAGCCACCATTCCTTCTCGGGTTCTCGGAGCAGGCCCTGTCTCTGGTTCCTCCCAACACGTGCATGGGATCCGCTCTCTACGCTATGGCTGATCAGCAGGTGCTCTCTACGCACCTCACACTCCGACCGCAAGACAAACTAGGGCCATACAAACCTTTTAGGATGACGTGTTGACTAAACTGGTACAACTAAACAGAACGCCAACACGTTCTAACTTAGTTACATCAACACGATATCTGAGCTTAAACACGTTTTCTACAAAACAAACAAGCTTATGTTGATATACAAGTACGTTATTACAAGCTTGCCTGAAAAGGTCCAAGTTTACAATAACCCAACTACATCTTCCTCTATAGCTATGGCCTACACTATTGGCTGGTCAGGGCACGCGGCGCCTGCTGCTCACTGGGCCTAACATCGTGCTCGGGTCTTGGGGACTTTGCCATTGATCGAGCTAAAGAAGATGGCCCTGCCGATGCCTGGCTAGTCGAGACCGTAGGATTCGCCGGTTGGCTTGAGGATGACGGCGCTCCCAGCTGACTTGTTGACGGCGTTTCTTGTACGGGTGGTGTCACACCTCCACATAGGTTAATATCGCCAATTATTTTCGCCGACAAGTCTAGCTGGGTCATCTGTAGCTCCTCGTCCTTGTCTGGATCTACCTCCTTCGGGTATCCAGCCTCCTCCAGGCGCTTGAGATCGATCAGGGGGTAGTGAGCACATACCATGCTTAGCACATGTATGCACACCCCCAACGGTTATTCTTGGGGATTCATCGTTTTCCCCATGCTACGCTCAGGGACTGCCCCGACCACTCTCCGACCATTGCTCGAGGACCGCTCTCCTCGGGTACATGTGATTTGTACTCACATACAGTTGAGAAGCATTTATTTTTTCTCACTTAGACCTTGCTACAAGGCTGATACCTCACCTTCCAGCAAGCTCAGGGACTACATCGGTACGATGCACCTACCGGTGCAGCTTGTATCGCTTGTACGATGATTGGATTCTCAACTTAACTAGGAATTCTTTTTAGACCCTGGCACCACGTGTCTATGTCACCTACTACCAGGCTCGGGGACTAAGTGGACACACTTCACCTTGCGGTGAATGTGCTTATTTTATCGACCCCGACGCTCTGACTGTTGGCCATAACTACTACTGTACAAGGGTCACTTACATTTCTTTTCAGAAATACAAGTGGGCACACTTGATCAGGAAAGAAATCTTTTTATTTTTTTCTTTAGAGCACCATGCATTCTTCGGACAACCAGAATCTTCGGCTATAATCGTGGTCTACTGCTCTCTGTGCTGACTAGAATACTAGCATATTTGCTTGGTCAATGTTTCAACTAGTTGGAGATGACATGAAGACAGACTGCATTAGCCGAAGAAGATCAAACAGCGTGTCGCAATATAATACATGGTCCTTGGGGACTAGCTGTGGGGGTATTAACCCCTATACCCTTACGGCTAGGTTTGGGCCGGCCTAGACCAGGGGGTCCGACCCACTAGAAGACGACACACGGCCTAGCCAATCTGCTCGGAGTCCCACGCAAGGAATCAAGGTAGACTTGGAGATTAAGCAAGATCCTGGTTGGTTAGAATAAGAATCCTTATCTAGCCACCTATGGCAATTGTAACTGGTTGGGATTAGTTTCCAGATCTGTAACCCTGCCCCCCAGACTATATAAGGCGGGCAGGGGACCCTCTAAAAAATGATCTCATTTACACACAGCAATACAACCAGACGCAGGACGTATGTATTACGCCTTCACAGCGGCTGAACCTGGATAAAACCTTGTATCTGTCTTGCGTCACCATCTCGTTCGTAGCTTGTGCACCTGTCTGCCGATAATCTACTACCTTGAGCATACCCCTAGGTAGACTGCCGACCATATTTTGTCGACACGGTTGGTGCCTCTAACTGGGAGTAAAAATCTACTCCTAGCTAGAGGCTCTGTCCAGGACTAGAAAGGGACCTTTAGTCTCGGTTGCTGTCTCCAACCGGGACTAAAGGTTAACTTTTACTCCCGGTTGATCCCTCCAACCGAGAGTAAAAGTCTACTCCTGGTTGTAGGCTCCGTTCGGGACTAGAAATGGACCTTTAGTCCCGATTGCTGTCTCCAACCGGGACTAAAGGTCCCCTCCTATATAAAGAACCGTCCTGCCCGCTGAGCACGGGTGTCTTCTCTGTCCACACAGGTGATGAACTTGTGTAGCTTCTCATCTTCTCTCTCGTTACCATATGCTAATCTCTAGTTTTCCCCATCTGTGTAGATCTAAAATATACTTTTGGTCTTGTAGAAGCTGTGATCTTGTAGATGTGGAATCGGAAGCCGCAGCCGAGGCAAATCAATCAGCCAGGTGAAGATTCATCCATCTCATGGTGGTGATTCATGCAGATCCAGTCTGTGCGGAAGAAGGTTCAGGCGCAATAACCCCTACAGCCGTCAGAGAAGGCATTTCCATTTTTCCCTTTCCATTGATTTTTGTAAGAATAAATCTATGCAGAGATGCGGCGAATCCATCTGGTTCTTGCTAGTTAGTGCTTCCTTTCTTTAGTACATATGGACAAATCATTGCAGGTGCTTCGTTTCTTTAATCTAGGCAAGATTGCTATCGAATAGACAATTTTTTGGTTAACTAATATATAGGAAATCTTCAGATTTGGCATGTGGTGTTAGAATTTTTCTGTTGTTGACAAAATTAGCTCATACGGTACATTTGTATTCCAAGCTATTTTAGTTTATTATATTACTAATTTCATCTTTCTTTTGAACATTTGCATGTGTTATTTTGACTATCTGCTCATGAAGAATGGAAGGCAAGGACTGTCTCGTCATGAAGAATGGAAGACCGGCTGTTGATTTTGTAGTGGCTGGCTATTCATTTTGTAAAAGCTAGAAGCTGATAGTATATTGCTCTAGTGCTACTGTTTTAGTAAACATTATTAAGCTTCTCATGTGGTTGTGATGATTATTCAAACATTTCCTAGTGAGAATGTAGACGGGGCATTTTGACTAACATGCGGCTGCAATCCAAATAGCTACCACAACTTTTTATCTAACATTTATAACAATAAACTAAACAGCAACCATATTATAACAAAAAAACCAAACAACAGCTACCATATTATAACATTTATAACAAAAAAGAAAACATTTAGTCCTGGTTGGTAATACCAACCGGGACTAAAGGGCCGGCCCACGTGGCTAGGCCAGGAGGCCTCTTTAGCCCCGGTTGGTATTACCAACTGGGACTAAAGGTGAACCTTTAGTCCTGAGCGAGAAACCGGGACTAAAGGAGGGGCCCTTTAGTCCCGGATTCGTGCCCCCGGTTGGAAAACCAGGACTAAAGGGTTTTCCCAACCGGGAGTACAACCTGTTTCTGTACTAGTGGTGCTATTTCTTTTTCTATATTCTACCAAATATGCCTTATGCTTTACAAGAGAATGTATAATTTGTTCTATGCATATCTAGACAAGCGGGTGAACTAGACAATTTAAAACCTAATGTCCTCTATATCCTACTTATTATCAAAACCTACACAAAGTACTACATAAATGTACACTATGGTTTTGTAAAGTATTGCTATCTCTGACGCAAATAAAGTTTTGCAGCATAGATATGATTCCAATTCTAACAGCTAACCTAACAAGCTAGATTAGGAAAAGCACACAACCTAGAAATGCAAAAGTGTCGGAAATGTAAATGAGTTAGCGAATGCAAACTTACCAATGACGATTTTTTCCCGGTGTATCGAGAAGCTCTCGCTTCCCCCTAATCCTCGCTATAGAAGCTCCTAATCAAGTAACTTTGTGGAAACATATAGCTCACGGGCCTTCCCCATGAGCAAGTGAGTCTCTATTTGGCCTTCTCTCGGACCTATCTTATAGTGTGAAAACAGCCATGTCATCATAGTGGTTTATGGCACTTATAGTTAGTGGCTGTTCTTCCTAAAACAATGATATATTATGGAGATGTCATAGATTTTTTTGGCAAAGCAGTACATCGAAAATTTAGCAATGAAATAAGCCGTGTTCGTCACGAAAGGTATTTAAGCATGTCAGATAGACAACGAATGGGAATGTGTAATGCAAGCGTCACAAAATCCATAACTTGACGTAAATTTACTCTTTAATGCCAAATGTTGATTGTTGCAGCAACCCAGGTATGTTGTAGTGCATCCATGCTCGTGGACCGGGGTACAATGGTAGGGACAATACTGCTTTGTTAGTGGTGTGCTAACCGCCGGTCAAAAAGGATGCAATATGGAAAAAAGAGTTATACGATATAAAGTATTTTCATAATGAAACTAGAAATTTCAACATTGATTTGTCAATTTATCTAAGATTTTAGACAATTGATAATCAAAGATTAAAAGTTTCACTTAGGATAAACCTAGATATTTTTTTATGATAGGTGGCACATTAAAGGGCTCTTAAGGCGCTTCCATAGCATTTCAAGACCCTAAATTCAAAAATATCAAGTACAAAAGGATAGAGGTAGCACCTAGCAAAGAAAAGGCAAACAATGGATACATTGAGTTCTGGCGCTTTACCATGAAACTCCACATAAACCAATATGATCATAGTAAAATATACTAGCACTTCTTTAATTTGTTCCAAATAATGTTTTATCCAAATCTCTAAACTTTTAGTAAATTGCAAACATAGGTCCCCTAACTTGGTAGTGGATTTGTTTGGATAAAACTATTCTCACCCATTGAGAGGGATTAGAGTGGAAAATGAACAATTTCTAATGTCAATCCTTCCTGATAGGTACAGATTCAAGGGAATTACTAACCCCTCCAGCACACATACACAACTAATAAATTTGTAATAAATTCTTTTCACATCTTTTGATACAAAGTTGTATGCAACGATTCTAATTTATTCTACTGTTCTACTCAATAAATGTTTTTATAAGGCCAGTCTCAGTGGGGATTTCATGGCCCTGTTACCAATGCATCCATATTTTGGAAACAGTGCAGAAGAGTTCCATCCCCATGAAACTCTCTCTACTCCCATAAAACTCTTATCATCTCTCTCTTCATCAATACGGTGCCACATCAGCCTATTTAATGCCCATAAAACTCTGATGAAACCCCACTGAGACTGGCCTAAGTGTTACTACTCAATATCAACTACTACCTCTCATCTTCACAACCTCCCTACTCCTCACCTCGTTTTTTGTGCCAAGCTCATTAATCCATTTGTTTTCTTGTATGACCATAGTAGGTTGTTTGTTCGAGTTAAATGCATCAACGGCCTGAACTTGTCAATGGTTATCACACTTAGGTTCACGAACTTTGAAAACACATTTCTAAGTCCCTAAACGTGTTAAGTGGTGCACAACATATCCCTAAACTTGTAAAATGGTGCACCGTAGGTCCATTTCTAGACAATACTGACCACTGTGGTACAACTGCCCATGCATTTAACTCATTCATGACTGGATGTAAGTGACACCCCTTCACAAGTTCAAGGGCTGCCCATGCATTTAACTCATTCTGATATATACCATTTTGATATGCTTGTATTAAATCCATCTACATTATTTTGATATAGTTGTTACGATGTACTGCACGAAGTAGCTGAGTACTCAATAAGTACCACTTTCTTAGACTCCCTTTGTTTGTTTTGATAGGGTATATTAGGATTTTGAACTGTTAAACTTTTCGATTTTCACTACCAATTAATCAAATAATATGCATGCTTAGTGGACAATTGTCATATCAACATTTTATATTTCAAAGATGGTTAACACATCATTGGTTTTTGTAAAAGTAGTTGGTAATACATTGTAATAAATTGAAGATCAAAGTGTGTTTCATGAAACTTCTACCAAGAAGAACCACCTAGGGAAAAGAGCATGTGTAGGCCGGACACCAATTTTCCCCTCTGCAACAAACATCCCCAAAAAGATAACCGGCAGATTTTGAACCACAACAAACCATCAAGACTTTTCACCAGGACTCATTCTTTAGAAAATTTAAAAACTTTTTAGAAAATGCATTCACGAAGTCTTTTCATGAAACAAATCGTGGAAGCATTTTAAAAGTATACAAGGACTATTTCAATGCAGATTAAAAATATTTTAATAAAAAAGGAGAGACAAAGTGACATGGAAGGCTGGGAGTGTGGTACACAAGGCACCAATGGCCTCCACTCAGACATTCTTGGATACAATTGTAAAGAATGAGTGGCCCAAGAGGGGAGGGATGAACCAGATCACTTAAAAACTAATCTAGAGCCCTATTCAACTTTTCACGAGACGAAGCTAAACCATACTAACTAGATGTGCATATGGTATATTTACCTAGTGTGGTGTTATCAAAGTCATTCGATCAATCATCCTAATCAATCTCCCTGGCTCGATTAGGCACTCCAACTCGATAAGAGCGACTAAAACCGTGGTCATCTAATTATATGGTTAATTGTCCCATTAGCAAAATGTTGGACAACTAGACATGCAATTGCGAACGGGGCTATATTAGGTTACTAGGCTAGCTGTGTTTTGGTCCAAGCCCAGTACATATTTCTCTCCCATACACCTCCACTCATACTCCCTCACCCCTATCCATGATAGACATCCCCAGGCACAAGTGTGCAACCCTTGTTACTGTCACCGGTTTTCCCCTCCTCCCTTCTCTGGCCTTTATTTTACAAGAGTGGAGAGAGAGGATGGGGAAATGGTGTGAGAAGGGACCAAAAAACAAAATCATGTGTAAGAAGAGTCACTAGTAAAACAGACATGTACTCCTTTGTAGCCTTGGACATGAGCTCCCCCATATCTTTGATCTCTCGCACCTCTACCACGCGCTGCTATGTTCTTGTGACCATATCCGATCCGTCTCCCTCCTTTGCTCTATTCACATTGATGTGTCAACATCTATTGTAATTTCCACTCCCTCCGTTCTAAATTATTATAAGTGCTTTTGTCTTTTCTAAGTATATAATTTTTGTTATGTATTTAGATATACACTATGTCTAGATACATAGGCTCTATGTATCTAGAAAAAGTCAAGATAACTTATAGCTTGGAATGGAGGGAGAGCAGTATTTCCATCACGGAATGAATGTGGTGTGCCCAAATGTATATCATTCTTCTATTGAACATCCCCAAATTAAAATGAAACCACAAGGAGAAAAACAGGCTGAAAAAATAGAAACACGTTATAGGAAACGAACAGTTTGACTACTGAACATGTAGAGCGGGGTGAGATCCGATTTATATATAGAGAGTATGAACATTCACTACAGGAAACAGGTCCTTTGCCTACAGCCGAAAGCAGTCGGCAAAGGCAGTTTTCCTGTCGGCAAAGGCTTTGCCGACCGTTTCTCCACGTGGCTGTCGGCAAAGATCTGTCGGCAAAGAATTAGTCGGCAATGACTTCTTTGCCGACAGCCACGTGTCAAGCTGTCGGCAAAGCCTTTGCCGACAGCCAGCTGTACAGTCCGCAAACGCTGACGGCGCCGTCAACCCTGACCGAGGCTTTGCCGACAGCCCTGACCTACGGCTGTCGACAAAGACTTTGCCGACCGCTGCACAGTGGCTGTCGGCAAAGCCTTTGCCGACAGCCGTCGGTCAGGGCTGTCGGCAAAGCTTTGGTCATTTTGCCGACTGCCCTGTAATCCTGTCGGCAAAGCTGGAATCCGTGGTCAGGGAAACCCAGCTTTGCCGACTGTTTCCTGTCGGCAAAGCTGGGAACCAATTTTTTTTTTCAATTTTTTTTCCTCATTTCAGTTGCATTTTAACCACATTTAAGCCACATATTGCATACACATCACATTTGAACACAGTAATTCACAATAATATCACCGAAACAGCGCATTTAACAATAAAATTCAGTTTTCACATGAATCCATACATAAAGGTCCCGAAATACAACGATACATGTCCAAAACGAATCCATACAAGTCCAACATGCACATAACATGTCCAATGTGCCACACGTTCATCGATGAATGTCCACTGGATTAAAAGTTTTGGCACCCTTAAATTTGAGCTCGTATATCTCTTCGACTGTGCCATAATAGTCCTTGGCATCCGTTCCAGGCGTACGAACTCCACTGCACGTGGTTTTTAGGTTGGGGCGACTCTCCTCGTAGCTTCTTGTGCGAAAGCGATAGCCATTCACATCATAAACGTTGAATGACTTCACCTTACGGGAGAAGCCACCACCCACCTGTTTCAAATCATCACTCATTTCCGGATCCGTCTGGGCCTGCAAGGTTAGGACAGGTATAGATCGTTACATTACTCGCTCCTAGGAGCAAAGTGCAATCTCAAACTCGCCACGAGGTTACTTGGATGATACCTTTCTACAGAACCAGGAAATGAAATCGGGCTCGCCATGTCTAAGAATATGGTCTTCTTCTTGCTCGGTAGGAGCCGTATTGCCTCTCCAGTGACTGTTAATATATTCCCTAAAAAAACAAGACACACAAGGGGGTTTGATCAATAGGTGCAGGATAGTGACGACGTATATAACAAGATGACTGAGAACTTACTTCTGATAAGGAATGCACTCATCAAGGTTCAACAACAAGTAGATCATGATACTGTGCCACTCATCATGGGTCAATGTCTTGTTGGTACCTGCGCCACCTCTTCCGAGATCCCCTTTGAAAAGGCTGAGGTTCGATGAGTTCTCGTCGGTGTTGTAACGAGGGGTTGGATTGTGCCGGCTGGGAAGTTTCTCAGTATAGTACGCCCGTGTGAACGTGGCCACCTCCTCCAGCACGAATGCCTCCGCCACGGAAGCCTCAATTTTGGCTTTATTTCTACACATTTTCCGAAGAAGCTTTAGACACCTCTCGATTGGATAGCACCAACGGCACTGCACGGGCCCCCCCAGCCGAGCCTCGCGAGGTAGGTGCAAAATCAGATGCTGCATCGATAGGAAGAAGCCGGGTGGAAATATCATCTCCAACTTGCATAGCAATAGAGGTGCAGCCTTCTCTAGTTCAAGACAGACATCCCGAGATAGCTGCTTGGCACAAAGCTGGCGGAAGAAAAAGCTCAACTCTGCCAGGACGCGCCACACTGGCTCGGGGACGTATCCCCGGGTCATTGCAGGAAGGAGCCGCTCAATCCATACGTGGAAGTCATGACTCTTCATCCCTAAGAGTTTCAAAGTCTCCAAGTTCACTCCCCTATTCAGACTCGCCGCATACCCATCAGGGAACCGTACCGTCTTCTGTATCCACTTCAGAACTTCCTTCCTATCCGACCTTTTCAAGATATAATCGGCCGGGCCCCTTTTCCATCTCTTGCCTGGTTCAGGACTCTTCATCACTAGCTTTGGTCTATCACAAATCGTTTCAATGTCCAGTCTAGCCTTAACGTTGTCCTTTGACTTCTTACCAATCTCCATGAGTGTTCCCCAGAGTGCCTCTGCGACATTCTTTTCTGTATGCATTACATCGATGCAGTGTGGAAGAAGAAGGTCCTTGAAGTACGGTAGCCTATGCAAACCCGATATATGAGTCCACATGTGGTCAATACCATATCCAACAAAGCCACCGTTCTGTTCATCTATTTCGAGAGCCTCTATCTCCGCGAGGACATCGGCCGGGCTCCTAACCTTAGGAATGGGGTCGGTGACTTGAACACCTTTCGTGAAGTGCTTAACATCTCGTCTCAATTCATGGTTCTCTGGCAGGAATTGACGATGTTGGTCGAAAGAAGAGTACTTCCCACCCTTCGCCAGCCAGGTGAACATCACATCTGCCTTGCATGTTGGGCAAGGGAACTTCCCGTGAACACACCACGCGCTAAATAAGCCATACGCCAAGAAGTCATGCATTGAATACTGGTACCAGACATGCATAGTGAAGTTCCTCTTTGTAGCTCGGTCATACGTCAGCACCCCCTTTTCCCAAGCATGTTTCAATTCATCCCACACTGGCTCCATCAGGACACCCATATTGTTGCCCGGGTGTCCAGGTATTATCAGCGTCAAGAACACGTGCCTAGGTTCAAACATGACGCCGGGGGGAAGATTGAGGGGGATCACGAACACGGGCCAACAAGTGTACGGGGCCGCCATCATTCCAAACGGGTTGAACCCATCTGTTGCTAGTGCTACGCGTACATTCCGAGCTTCTAGAGCCTTCCCAGGATTCATGTTATCGAAGTGTCTCCATGCATCACCATCGGCTGGGTGCACCATCTTGTCAGTGTATCTTTTGCCATTCTTGTGCCACGTCATCTGTTTCGCGGTCTCCTCTGTCATGTACATCCGTTGTAGCCTAGGTATGAAAGGAAGGTGTCGTATGACCATCTCGGGTATCTTAGACTGATTTTTGTTGCCATCTTTGCCTTCTACCTCCACATACCTAGAGGCTTTGCACTTTGGACAGTGTGTTGCTTTCTCGTGGTCTCCCCTGAACAGTACGCACCCCTTCGGACAAGCTTGGATCCCCTCGTACGGCATCTTCAGTGCACGAAGGAGCCTCTGTGACTCGTACGTGTTCTTCGGCAGGATGTGATCCTTCGGAAGCAGTGTGCCAACAACTGTCAACACGAGATCGAAACCGTCTCGACTAATGCCCAGTTGTGATTTCAACGCTATTAGGCGTGAAATGGCATCCAGTTGCGTAACCGTTGTCTTCTCGTGGAGAGGCTTCTGTGCCGACTCCAGCATGGTGTAGAACGCCTTTGCGGTTTCCTCTGGATCATCCTCTACCTCCACTCCTTCGGCAAACCGTCCTTCGTGATAGTCTGCCATCATGTCTGCCATCCCGGCATCTGCATCACACTCCTCGAGGAGGGATCTCACCACCTCCTCCCTAATACGATCGCGTTCACCATGGTAGATCCAGCGGGTATAGTTTGGAACGAACCCGTTCTTGTAAAGATCTTTCCACACCTGGCTCTTTTGTTTCTTTTTCTTGTTCTTGCACTTGCTGCACGGACACCGCATCCGACATGACCCTCTAGCAGCTGCGCCAAAAGCAAGCTCTAGGAAAGCATTGACACCCCTCACCCAGTCACCGCTCTTACTTGCAAAGCCCGTGTACATCCACTGACGGTCAGCCATCCTCTGTCATGCGCCAATGTAAGCGAGAAATAAAACCAGCATTTGCATCTACAAAGCGTTCCTGCCATCTAATAGGTGAAGGATAGGTCCTAATCCCACCCGAGGATGCGTAGATAAGGTTAGGTTCCATGTTCTGCTCCCGTCCGAGTCAAAATTTCGGCAGCACCTCCCCGTTGTTCTCCAGATACACGTCCTTTTCGGAGAGTGTGTATCCGAAGAACAACGGGGAGGTGGTGCCGAAACTCCGACTCGGACAGGAGCGGAACATGGAACCTAACCTTATCTACGCATTCTCGGGCTGTCCAAAAAACGTGGACAATCCGAAACAGATACCGTCGCAGATATGCAGTGATCCGCATACCTCGAACCATATCTGTTTCGAACGGGAGACGCCTAACTGGGGTACACGATCGATCTACGGCAATGATACGAGAGAGAGTATGTGTATACCTAGGGTGGCGAAGGAGTCAGGCTAGCGGGGCAGTGGCGAGTCGCTGCAGTGGCGAGGCGACGCGGTGCAAAGGCTTCACCGGCTTTTGGACGGAACAGTATTGCTCAACCTATCAAAGCATTTATTTAGACGAGTGAATAAAATGAAGTATTGCTAGTAAATTAAGAACCGGTGGGCGCGCGTGGGGGAGCTGCCTGGCGGGCAGGGGGCAAGGGAGCAGGGGCTGGCGAGCAGGGAGCTGGCGGGCAGGGGGATGGCGGCAAGGGAGCAGGGGGCACCTGGAGTGGCCTGCTGGCCCCCGGGGTGGCCGGCTGGCGGCCGGGCCAGTCGGGATCTGGCCGGGGCGGTGGGGGAAGACGGAAGGGGAGGGAGGGGAAGGACCGCTGGGAGAGAGAGGAAAGGAAGGGGAGGGGAGGAAGAGGGGGAGAGGGAGGGGACAGGCGAGCTGGAAGAGGGGGAGAGGAAGGGGAGGGGAGGAAGGGGAGGGAAAAGGAAGGAAGGGGAGGAAGAGGGGATGAGGTAGGGAGGGGGAAGGGGAGGGGAGGGAAGGGGAGGGAAGAGGGAGAGGGGCGGATCCGGAGGAGAGAGAAGAGAGAGAAGGAGGAGGTAGAGGAGGCGGAAGAGGGGAAGTGGAGTGGGGGAGCGGACGGAAGGAGGAGGAAAAGCGGGGAGGCGGGCGAGGGAATGGGGGGACGGAAAGGGGTGGCGAGGGGCGAGGGAGTAGGGCAGAGGAGGAGAGGAAAGAGGCGACGCGCTGGGGTGGAGCAGAGGCCGAGGGGACGTGGGTCGGGGCGGGGGGGGGCGGCGGCGGCCACGGGTGGCGGGGCCGGGCGGGCGGTTCAGGGCGGGGTGGGGCGGCCGGGCAGGCGGCGGGTGCGCGGAGGAGGTGGCCGGAGCGGCGTGGGGCAGGGCGAGGCGGGCAGGGCAGCGCAGCGGGGCGGCACGGGCGGGCGGCGCTGCGTGGTGCGGCGCGGGCGAGGGATTGGGAGGAAGAGGAGGGGATAAGGCGCTGGTGGGCCGACCTGGGCTTTTTAGGGTTGGCTCTTTGCCGATAGCAGGACAGGGCGGCAGTCGGCAAAGGCAGCTCTTTGCCGACTGCTAGGTCGGCAAGCAGTCGGCAAAGTCTTCTTTGCCGACGGCCGCCACAAGCAGTCGGCAAAGTTTTCTTTTTTTGGTTGTTTTCCTATCTAATATTTTTTGTACGTTCTTCCAACATTAAATACGTCACAAATTCAAAAGTTGGAGAATTTTTTAGTTTTTTTATATATTTCGTGAATTTATTTCATTTTCATGAATTTTTTCGCGTAATTCAATTTTGAATTGTAGGTGCATGAAAAAACGAAACATGGGCATTCGAAAAATGATATTCATGTTGGACAATGTATTTTGAGGCTGTGTGCATAAACTCACCGAAAAGTTTGAAGTCCTTGCCCACAAAATAAGAACATCTCGACGCGGTACAAGTGCTTTTAAATTATATAAAATCCAAACAACGTCGAAAAATCACGAAACTTGTGGACGTGTCGTGTTATCGCATGTGGAGGCTACGATAAAAATTTGAGAAAATTTGGAGCAAGTTTGAGCTGGTGAGTGTTCAAATCCCATAACGCAACTGGATGTGTCCTCTTATCACATGTGGAGATCTCTGGGTTTGAACACTCACCGGCGCAAACTTGCTCCAAACTTTCTCAAATTTTTATCGTAGCCTTCTAATGCGATAACACGACACATCCACAAGTTTTGTGATTTTTCGACGTCGTTTGGATTTTATATAATTTAAAAACATTTCTACCGCGTCGGGATGTGCTTATTCTGTGAGCAAGGACTTCAAGTTTTTCGGTGAGTTTATGCACACAGCCTCAAAATATGCTCTCTAACATGAATATCATCTTTTGAATCACTAAGTTTCGTTATTTCATGCACCTGCAGTTCAAATTTGAATTACGCGGGAAAATTCATGAAAATGAAATAAATTCACGAAATATAGCGAAAACTTTCAAAAATCCTCCAAATTTCAACATAGACTTGTAAACAATATAGTAAGGTCACACAAAAAGTCTTAATTCAAAATTCAAAAAAAAAATAAAAATTTTGCCGACAGCATGTCCTGGCTGTCGGCAAAGGGCTGCCTTTGCCGACAGCCTGACGGTTGGGCTGTCGGCAAAGCCGACGGCGTCTGTCACCGTTACCCCCAGGACGCGATTTGCCGACTGAGGTTCTTTGCCGACCGGCTGGCTGTCGGCAAAGCGACTTCTTTGCCGACCGCAGTCTATCGGCAGTCGGCAAAGCCGGCTATGCCGACTGCCTTTGGTGGCTGTCGGCAAAGAGGGTCTTTGCCGACAGGGATATTCCATCCTGTCGGCAAAGCCCAGGGCTGTCGGCAAAGCCCCGTTTTCCTGTAGTGATTAAGCTTACAGTCAAAATGCATGCGAACACGTACAATGACTGGATGTGATGCTGCAATAATTAATATAATGCATTGCAGTTGTGCTAATATATCTTGGGCATATGTATTTGTGTATATCTACTTGGTGGTGGGCGTTGACGACGATGGTTCTGTGGGCACGTTGTCCATGGCCTGCATGTAGTCGCGGCGCTTGGAGAGCCAGAACCTGCGCACGCCGTGCTGCGAGTAGCGCCACCCCTCCTCGTGGTTGTCCAGCACCCCGGCCGCCCGGTTCTCCTTGGTCACCGGCACCTCCGGCCGGGTTGGTGGTGATGTTGCGTACCAGCTGCACCACGCAGATCCCCACCGCAACCCCTGTCGTCGCGAACAGCGGGTACACCTGCATGCACGCATCCACATGCAGATATGTCATATGTCCGTGACCGTGAGGGATTTTTCTTTTAGAATAAATGATTATGGTTCTTTTTTCTTATTTTCATTGTGAAAAATGCATATATAGATAGATACAGATAGATATATAGATAGATGCAGAGACTGGTGAGTTACAACGACAGGCGGCAGATTGCCCAAAACATAAATGAATCTTACTCCTGATTAGTTTAATCAATCACAAAAAAAAGGATGAACCATAATCTTTGGCAATCATTTACAGACACATAAAATCATGTTGGATATGGAAGACCATACATACTAGGGGTTAATTAATTTGAACCTGATGCTGTAATCAATTCATACCTCCAGCCGGCCTAACCCAGAGAGAAGAAGACATTGTTTTTTTTTCTCGTTTCTGCAGAGGATCGATCGAGATCTGGGCCTGCTTGGAGATGCAACGACGAGAGATGACGCAGTGGACGCTACACGATCATAGCTTGGGGTGGAAACGTCTGGTCTTACTGGAAACCAGCCAGGAATAGAGTTACTACCATACCATTGCGTTGCATGTCTGCCACCCAGCTATTCACTTATTCAGGCAACGGCAACGGCATCGGCAGTTTCCGCAGGACCCGGTCTTTCCGCCTTGACCTCCACCCTACTGCACAAATGGCAAACACGACAAAGAATCAACTCTCAGCACCAGGCCGTGCATGACATTGGAAGAATTAACTCTTTCAACATATCATTCTTAAGGATTTTTTAATAAAACAAAGAGTTCTACTGAGGAGCGCAGGATTTTTTTTCCTATTTCATTTGCATTTCTCATACAAAAATGAAATGATTCCTATAAAACTCCTCTAAACTTCCTGCCAGTGTTATCCTAAACGTTTAAACAGACTAAACGGTCACCTACCGCTTAGCTATTTATTCGAGCAAAACGGCCATTTAAATGGACTAAATGGTGATTAAATGGGGTAAACGGATGATTAAACGGGCACGGTAAGTGCCACTGTGCAGCGTTTACACGGCGTGTACACGGGGCTAAACAGCCGTGCACGCGAATAGTGCTTCTTGCATTCCAAGGTGACCCTTATTAGTGGAAGGCAGTTTTTTTGTTCATCCATGCTACATGAATTAGTAATCTTCTATGTCATTAACGGGCCAGAATTCAACGTGTCGGTTCTCATAAAAAATGGGTTGTCGGGATAAGGGAGCATTTGGCACGGCTCATCCGTGCTCGCTCCGCTGATGTAGACGGAGCCCTCTGGACAAATTAAGCCACGTACTTTTGGCAGATCCCTATCCGTACGCAAAAACAGCTCCGGCTCCGTACATATATTATCAAATTTGGAAGTAATTGCCACTTCGAATACAAATATCTTCCCAAGCGTATCAAAAACTTAGCTGCCACTATATCCCTACCTCAACATGTTTCATTATTCTTTTCCCAACACATGCTCATTTTACATAACATTATGTCAGTGAACTTTTGGAGAGTCACACTTCTTCCATACAAGCGAACTACATGATCTTATAGCTCACACAGGTGCAACAGATGAACAAATTACAATCCTTTTTGTGTGAAGCGAATGGTTTTAAGTCTAATGAAACTAACTGATCTCTTGTGTAGCTTAATTAGCTAGGCTCTTGTGGGATCGGTTGTATTAGCTCACTTCACTCTTTCGATCCAAAGTTGTGTGACTTTGACTAGCTTGTATTGGTGGTTGCTACCGAAAACATGAATGCTCCATATTTGTATGTCAAACTTTAACTTTGCTTAAAAAATACACAAATGTCTATAATGTCAAATTAGTTCCACTAAATCTACCATAACATAGGTCATGATAGTGCAGTCACTTGGTATTGTAGATGTTAATATAATTTTCTATAAACTTGAGCAAAGTTAGCGAAGCTTGACTTTGGATAAACCAAAATGCAAGACCGATATTTTATAAAGGGTCATTAGGATGAACAAGTGGTGCTTTATAAATCTTATAAATATAAAGCAACCACTTTGTGGAATATATATATTCCTAAAATTATATTTGCTAGTATTTCCTTTGTCCCCAAATATAGGGCATATTTAATTAGGATTTGATGAAGTCTTTGAATATATACTTCGACTACCAATTTCTCTTATAATACGTTACCAATTTCAACAAAACAAATATATTAGTTAAACTAGTGATGCATCTTTTGTACCAAAGATGCACATACTTCAATTAATTGTTTTGCTCAAAAGGTACCAAGTTTGACTTTCCTTAATCCCATACGCTCGATATTTTGAGATGGAGGAGGTAGGTACTTGTACTTCAAAAACATATTTACTCAATCTTTTACTTAAAATTTTGGAATCCATCTAAAGAAAAATAATTTTAAAAATACATTTAATTCTACATTATGAGTTATCTCAAATGATTACTACTAAATCTCATGTGTACCGTTCAAATCCTTTTCTGCAAAACCAGTCTTGTTGAACGCATTTCCTTCTTCTAGAGGAACATTAAAGTTTACCAACTTTGTCTTTTGTGAACATTTGCAATTCTACCATGTATAATTTCCTTATTTATCCAAAGGGCATTTCAGTAGACTTGGATTTGCAGCATTTATTTTTACAATCTGTAGACACCACAGAGAAAATCGATGTGCTCTTCTAAAGTTCCAACTTATCAAAGGTGGTAGATGCAAATTTTCATCAGTTATTTGGCAGGTGTGTGCTCAAAATGTGACTACCTTTAATGAGTACAGCTTTTGCTGCGTATGCTTATTTTGTCACCTCTGCCTATCCTCCAATCTATGCATTGTGGGCCATCTAGCTAACGTGGACAGGGATTGGAAACAACCCATTGTGAACATTTATGCATATACTTAACTGATAAGCCTAGTCGAGACTCCATTTTCTTCTTCACTCAACAGACCCCCCCCCCCCCCCCCCCCTTCGTTTCAAAACTCGAAGTTCCTCTTTCCTCACTTCCTTCACTGGCTTTCATGGCTTCCAAGGCGCCGCCCGATCTACTCAATGCTACTAGTTCAATCCATATGATTGTGCGCCAGTTGTTCTCCCGGATGGTGTTTTCCCTTCAGATGGAGTGTTCCCTTTCCATGGAGATAATCTCCTTTTGGTTGTGGCTTGAAGGGAATGGTCATCCTGATTTCCTTGCAAGCATAGAATCATTCGATAACTATCATCTCCGGGGAATTGCCTATGCTGGAAAAATGTTCATTAAAGCTCTGCGTCGTAAGTCTAGTCACTTCAATCATAGATCTGAGGAAGAAGGCTATTTCCAGAAAGAAGCTATGGAAGGTATTGTTTTCTACCTCAACAATTTCTGTTACAAGGCTTTAGAAGATATTCTAGAAATAGCAGAGGCAAAGGAACGTATCTACCGTACCAATCAACAAGTTCAGCACCATAACATGAAGGGTAAAGCTATGATGAGCACGGTAAGAGTGTACTTAGAGCTATGAGTCTGCGAGAGATGTTGAAAGATGTTTCTAATTTTTTTCCTTTCCCTAAACATTCCTGCAGAAGGATCTTTTGTCTAAGATCAAGGCCTCCTTTACTGGTACTCCGAGTCATGAAGAAGGCTCAAGTTCTAGAAGCATGCCATCCCCAAAAAATCAGATCCTCAGAGATATAGAAAATCCAATCGATCAGTGCCTATCAACATACCCTTTGGCGACTCTTTTTGATAGCCTGAACTTAAGGGATGATCCAGAAGCTCATCCAGTAAGAATTTTGCTAAGTTTCACTGTCCTGGTCGTCTGCACATCATTTATTCAATTATCTTGGTGGTTACAAGACCTAATACCTTTCTTTCACATATTTTGCTACAGATCCGGGTGCAGCAACAGCCCAGTATACCACGCGACGAGAGAACTCTCTTCGTGACTTTCTCCAATGGCTACCCATTTACTGCAGATGAACTATACGAATTCTTTGAGGGGTAAAGTCAATTCTTGTCAGGTTATTAAAATTACTTACAGATATGTAAATAATGGTGGATTTTTGGGTTGCTGACTTCGAAATGTTACAGTTGATAAACGAAATATTTACTGAGAGATGTTGGATTGATTAATAAAATTTGAATTTTAAAACTGATTCATTCAGGTGTCATACTCATTGTTACATAATGCGTAGGTAAAGCCGCAGGGGCCAATGCATGTTGTACCACAGGGGTACTTTTAGCCCCTTCTTTCCAGAAATATTATTAACCAACTTGTTAGGTATACAACAGTGCACAGATCGACTACATAGGTATTTATGCTATAGAATGTTATAAGGTGAACCACATATTCATCATATATCTCAAATTATGTAGTCTACTAGGGATTGATTGGCGGGTACGTCACTGATTGGACAAAAAGGACGCAAAACATATTTAATTTGCTGTTTAATTTGTGTACCTGATCACATGATTTATACAGTTGGCAGAAGAACAAAATTAAACTATATAATTTGAGGTCCTACTTGACAATCTACAATATTATAGGTGGACAAGTTTTATCAGTAATCGGTACTTTTCCACGTTTTCATAGCTTCCATTTAAAAGATGGAACTGCCAGAACAACCATTTATGTGAGAAACTTCATTGTTCCACAAGTATGAAACTTGTAGGTGATGAACATGTTACCTTTTACCAGTGATAGCTTTTCAAACGATACAAGATGTGATGCAGATGAGCTCTGCATCTAGTATACACACAGCATCAGACTAACAGCCCTAATTTTTTTTAACTGCACTCTCACCTAAAATTTTTGTTATGTGCTAAATGCATCAATTTCTATGCACAGTTTATGATTGTACAATGCAATACTTAACTTATTAAGATATATATAATGTAAACAGCTAATCATTTCCCCAGCCACTAAAAGTAAAGGAACTTTTAAGTTTTTGAGATACATGGCTGTTGGCTCCTTAATTTTGATTATTGTATTTCTTTAATTTCACAGGAACTTTGGAGGTGTTGAAGTCATAAGCGTGGAGGAGCCAGTTGAACCTAGGCCACCACTCTATGCACACATCTGTTTTTTCACACAGGAGACAATCCTCCACATCCTTCGTGGGAACCCAAGGGTCAAGTTCGTGATACGAGGGAAGCATCTATGGGCTCGACAGTTTGTTCCAAAGCGGAAGAAAGTCCGGAACTAAGCTGTCACATGCCTGGATGTTGGTGCCTTATATCTCATGCAAGTCGAAAAACTTGGAATAAAGCCACCATCCAGCTTCTTATTAGACTGTCCTGGCTCCTGGGACTTCTTTCTCCTTATAATAACCCTTATGGAACCTTATTACCCCGGCATGGTTAATAATGTTATCTGCTGTTGTTTGACGATGTGAGATCAACAGTGTTGTCTTATGTAATGTTATCTGGGAGCATGGTTAATAATGTTGTGTGATGTGAGAACACACAGTGCTATTGATATGTTGAAGGTTTCCCTTCAGTAAATTCTGAAAATGGCGCACTCCTAATTTCCTATTCATGGAATCTTCTTTTCCTCTAGTACCTGAGGATGTTTACCTTCAAATATTCTGCATTCATTTCTAGGTGGGTTGACCTATGACAT